>NC_051160.1:55525077-55666241 GCF_013339745.2 Dermacentor silvarum | reverse complement strand
TCCCAGACTCCTAAAACAACGGGCACGATGTGCGAACCAGTGAAAAGGGGATATTTTTAGTGTAACGCGCTGCGACGTTTTCACGCACTTGATTTAAATGTAAGGTTTTGAATAATTACTGAACCCTCGTTTTTTCTCCTATTTTTGTTCCTCATACGAGGCTCGCAGTTTGTTTCTCCGGTGTCTTCAGTAAACTAAACAAGGCACCTTCATATTCGGAGAAAATTAGAGCCACGGTATGTGCATTGTGTCGGCAACGTTCTAAACAGGTTGGTTAAATGTGCCTTTTTACAATACATTACTTATGTAAATGGTCCAGAGCGTTATCAGTGTCTTTAACGCACGACGTAAAACTTATACCGCTGACATAATTACAATTACAGCGGAGGTCAAATTTCCCTAACATATGGGAAATGCTAGGGCAGGCAATGCCAAATCCTGACTAGGAGCTTACCACTGTCGCTGAAAAGTGTACAATCATTGCATTCTACCGGTGCTAACATACGGGGCAGAAACTTGGAGGTTAACAAAGAAGCTCGAGAACGAGGTAAGGACCGCACAAAGAGCGATGGAACGAAAAATGTTAGGCCTAACGTTAAGAGACTGGAAGAGAGCGGTGTGGATCAGAGAACAAACGGGGATAGCCGATGTTCTAGTTGACATTAACAGGGAAAACTCAGCCAGCGCAAGACAGGGGTAATTAGCGATCGCAGGGAGAGGCCTTCGTCCTGCAGTGGACATAAATATATGATGATGATGATGATGATGATGATGATGATGAGAACGCGTACGCTCGTGATGTAGGCTTGGCTGAACCAGAGAGAGTTCCGCTCTGGCAAATCCACGCGCCGGTGCGCCCCGCGCCGAATGAGACAGGTGGCTTGTTGGTTTGGGTCTGGAGAGCTTATATGGTGCCATCGTGCGCGCCGTGAGAGTGAAGGACGAGGGTAAGGATGCGAATCTTGGAGACTAGGGGAACGGGGTGGTTCCCTAGCGTGTGTGAGATGGGAGGGTTGGCGGGGTCGTGCGGCCTGGAGTGGTAGAGAAAAAGTTCTGATTTAGAAGGGGTGCAGGCAAGGCCGCGCGCGAACATACGAGTCGATGATGTTAATGGCCGACTGTAGGTTGTGCTCCAGGTCGGCATCACTGCCTCGGTTGGCCCAGACAATGATGTCGTCAGCATAGAAGCTGAAATGTATGTCGGGGACTTGGGCGAGTTGGTGGGGGAATTGGAGAAGGACCATGTTGAAGAGGATAGGAGACAGCACGGAGGCATCTAGACGCGACGCTACGGCAATAGGAGGCCGAGGCTAAGTGACAACGCCAAACAAATAAAACCCTGCAGCTCAATAGCGGAGAGCGGACGCCCATCGTAACCGCCGCAAGCTTGTCGCAGTACACGAACGCGAGGCCAGCGCAAGGGGACAACGCCGAGAAGACCTTGTAGTTCTAGCCAATGCTGCTCGTGTTCATGGAGTTCTTTCTGCCCATGTGTCGGCGCACGTCACTCCACACGTGTTTACATAGCCAGATAATGTTTACTGCAGTTCATACTGCCACTAAAGCTACAAATTAACCCTTACTTCGTGTAATATTCTAGCATGTTGCTATCGCATTCATTGTTTTTCCCCCTATGGCAAAATTGTGATTTTTAAATTTTAAAGAAATCATAAAAATGTTCAAAGGCCGGATTCCAACAGAGGACATCTAGCACACAAGCCTCATTCTCTAACCATTACGCCGGACGCTTTTCCCTCATGACGGCGTGCCTCATTGTCGCAACGTAGTTCTGACATGTCAAATCGCGGAAATCTTTTAAATTTAATAACCGCGTAATGATATGTCAAAATGTGGGCCCACCCGAAGGTAGTGCAGTAAAAAAAAAAATAAGTTGAGTCCGACGCTCCTCTTACTCCCCCACGCGAGTAGTGACGCATGCGGTGCGCACGATTTCCGCTCCTATCTCCCTCCCCAATTGGCTCAGGAACACTGTCTTTCACCGACTTCAACTGCAGGCTGAATTGCCTTCCAACTTTTTGTACTGTCGGCGCAGTGCTACGTAGCCTTCTTGCTAGGCATGTGTAACCGCGCGTTACTGTAAATTGTACCTTTGCTTATTTTAAATATATGGGTTCACCATAATAAAGGCGTTCTTTTTTTATGCAACTTCCTCGCCAGTCTTGTCATGTCGTGGGATCTCGAAACCAAATCTTTCTGTTCATTTTACTGGCGTGTTCGTTAGCAGCATAGAGAGGGTGCATCTTCACGAGGATGGCAGTGCCGCGAGTGCATATTGCTTTATACTTTTTTCCCGTAACCAGTTTCAGCAAACTGTCATTGATATGGAGTCAACGCTATTGCACATGAGTCGCTTTCTGTGTCTGAAACATCGTTAACGTTGTCACCAATTCGATAGCAATACAGGCGGGCACAACCCCAATAGGGCTGTACCGACTCGTACCTACGAGACTATCAGCACTCGCTCTGGAATGTGACGCATGTATTATTACCTCAGAGACTTGAGCGGGGAGATATCGATTCGACATCCGTTGACCATGGTCTCATCATGATGTCGTTGTCATATAAATATTGCTTTTAATGCAAGGTGGGTTGTCTTAAGAGAATTTTCAGGTCGTCTCATTTATTAGACGCCTTTTTGTTTAATAATGATTTTAATTTTTCATTTCTTTTTTTAGGTATCTCCTGTATGGCTTCTTCGATATCATTACGCCATCACAACATTCAGCACTCCGTATAATGAATATTTAACGCACAAGTTTATTTGGCAACGAAACAAAGGGATTGCCGAGTTTGTTCGAAACCAACTCCAACAAATAAAAGCACAACTCAGTCAAGCTGACATAGCCAACATGTTGACGGTTCTCGGCAGCGTTACTGCCGCACTTTTGTTTAGCGATATCTGTATCACACGCTATCCTTCAAACTCGCCCCGGTGGTTCTGGCGCGAGCGTACGGATGGTGATGCCTTACACACGGCGACGGTCACGCAGCCCTTCTGAAGCGCGTCGCCGCTGCTGGCGTACCGGGGAGACGCCGGGCTCGGGGACGCTGCTCTCTTTGGTGTGGCCCCCGACGAAGGGCTGCCCGTGTGATCACTGCCGTCACTTGGGCGCTCTTCCGGCGTTGGCTGCGAGCAGATGTGAGGCTTTTCAGAATAAATTCACCGACGATTACGATACTCCCAAACGCGAAATTTGAGCACAGCTCTATACGTGCTTTCATGTCGCGATATGTATTGGCCGGCGCGAACAATCTGTCTCGTGCGGCACGTTGCAAACGGAGCGAAGTGTGGCGCGACTGCCTCGCTAATCTGGATATCGCGAGAACCATGGCGTGGGTGACGCGTGGGCGCGATTCACGGCAACCGCCTCAGACAGACCCCACCGACGACGAGCGCTACTCTGGCGCCATCTCGTAGCCATCGTCGCCGCACTACGCTTTTCTTCTCACGCTTTCGCCATACCCTCCTCCTCCGTTTTCCTCCTGGCATCTTTCATCCCCCACTGCCCTCCCCGTTCCCTCTTTCATCCTTCGCTGCGCTGCTTCGCTCGGTTACGCCGACGTTGACACTCCCCGCAGGAACGAGCGCCTAAGAGCGTCGCTCTAAAACGAAAAAGAAAACGTTCCGGCAGAACCCATCTCACGATTACTGTTGATATTATTGGGATTAGCATTGAAGCAATGTAGCGACGCTGCATATTCCCACCGCCCGAAACGCGTCATGTATCAGCCGTGTACTGCAGTGCAGCCAGTCTCCTCTCTCGCGCTTCGCTCACGATACGCTACGCCACCTAGTGGCGCGCCCGCGAAGCCCGTGCTTGGCCTCCAAGAGCACCGGTGATTGCTAAAGCTGAGAATTAGTCCTTCGCTGCTCGCGGCCATTCGTGAAGCAAGCGCTAAAGCTTTGGGCTGCTGTGCTTGAGGGACCTGTGTGACGCGGGTTAAATTATGTCCAGCACCAGAAAAATTTTTAAGGATTTTTTTTTCATTGATGACGTGGCGTAGAGAGGTTACGTGTAGCGCTCCCACATATTTTATTAAAGAGCCGAGATGCACACCTGTCCTATACGACAAAGTGCCAGTCCCCCGAGAAGGCTAATCGTATCAGAAGAGGTGCTTGACACGATCGTAAGTGCGGGTGAGACCGAGGTGACCAGCAGTGGGTTCATCGTGAAGCTGGTGGAATACAGCTGACCACAGACGGGCAGGCACGACGAGAAGGCGTTCAAGGCCGTCGGAATGCATATTGTGGTGGCAAAAGCCTGTACCTGTAGCCTTTGTTCCTCGACACACACACACGCACACAGTCCAGTGCGCGGTAATAGTATAATTTAGATTGAGACGGTTGGTTTTGACGACAAAGGAAGCGGTATATCAGACAAAGTGTATTAGATTACAACATCGTTTGATTGTTGTTGTTGTTGTTGTGTTGTTGTTGTTGTTGTTGTTGTTGTTGTTGTTGTTGTTGTTGTTGTTGTTGTTGTTGTTGTTGTTGTTGTTGTTGTTGTTGTTGTTGTTGTTGTTGTTGTTGTTGTTCGCTTTAGAAGAACCAGAATACCCGTCGGGCCTGCGAAATTCTTATTGGCGTGCTTTTTTCAAGCCGACAGCCTGCGGATGCGAACGTAGACGGGCGTGCGATGGTTTTCGTACGTAACGTAACAGAATATTAGAAGGCCTAGGACAGGAGGAGGTTGAGAAGAGGTTAGTGGAACTGCACATAGGCGCTGACCTCAGTGGTATTGCGGTGCAGAGACGAGCTTCTGCAATGTTGCAACACAGCGGTACAACGTATCTCATATTTTCTCGCAGGCAGGATTGCGGCTAACGGCCACGTACGCTAGAAATTTCTCGTTTTATAACCCCTTCATCCACAAGATACGATACGCAATGCAAGTTATGCAGCGAGAATGACTCAACAGGGGTACACAGGTCCAACTATGCACAAAAACGCACAGCACCACGCGGAAGGTCGCGATTAAGCCCACCTGCGGCGAGGCAGGAGGGCTGGCAACAAAGGGCAGTCCCCGGATGTAACGCGGCTTTGGCTGCGTCGGTGTCGTCCCCGATTGCGGAATGGTGGCGGTGGACGGTACAACCACCACGTGCGGCTCGGCAGGGACCCAGCTGTCGCGGTACACCCTGTCGGCCACGGAGGAGCACAAAATAACGTAATTAAGCGCCAGCGTGACGTCACGAAGATGCGGTGGCGCTGAAATCAGTTTCATTGTACGCGAAAGACGTGCGCGCATGGTCTGGCTGGCTTAACAGAATAATTACATTACAATATAGGTATATACTGCTAAGTTACCTAAGTTACCCTGTAAACTTAAAACTGTGTAAGTATATAATGTAACCTACTGGTTATCTGTAAAGCACACAGACTTCTTAGTGGAATAGCACATGATATTTAATGGCTTGTTAAGTTTTCTTAAATGTCGTTAAGGGATTGGGCCATTTTTGCCCATCTCGGCCCATGCCTACTCGCAGCATGCATGCCTAACTTTAAGCGTTATGTCTTTAATTGCCTCACTGCCTGCATTGTGGGCTGTAGTGTGTGTTTATAGGTTAATTAATGACGCGCCACCCATGATTGGCAAAATGAACTAATTTCATTACATTTTCGTTTTAATAACCGAAAGACCACGACAGGAGCATCACGTAAGTCGTGCGAACAAACATATTTGTTTTAAATAAGTGAGGAGTCGGAATACAAGTTAAATCTTAACTACTACCCTCTCCTACCTTATCGTTGCGCGTCGTGTGTTATAAAAGAGCTCGAAATGGCTAGTCCCGCAGAAAAAAAGGTGCTCATTTAAAGTAGTATTTATTTGTCTTACAATGCGTGGGCAGACATTATTTTGCATTTGTCCTCAAAATGCGGTCTTTATATAGTTAATTTTATTCTCCACAGGTGCCACGACAGTCGGCCTTCGGGTTTTCCTTACGGTGCCCGTTCTGAAACGTGGGGACTATGAGTAGCTTCGCAATTGCTGCGTTTGATAGAGCTCTCTGCTCGCACCAGTCTTCTAAAACGCGTGCCCGTTGAATTGTGCAAGGTACTTTTCAGTCGTTGTCACACTATTTGTGCAACACTGGCTATCTTAGGTAACGCAGTGTTCCTTATTCGAGCCTACAAAGCGAGCAAACGGGTAGATTCCTTTCTTTCTTTATATGTTCCGCTGGGCTTTTCACGCACACGCAGTCTTTTTATACCGGGTGATCATTTTTAAGTGTTACGGAATTTTGAAAAATCGCCTGTTGCAGCTCACATAAATCTAGTCCTTGATCTGGATTATTCCGAGAGGCGGACATTACTTACACGAGAAATCGAAACACATATTCAACTAAATAAAAAACCACTAATTAAATCGTTAATTAATGTATGGACGTAATGCAATTTACGAATTGTAGCCAGTTAGCTTGCAAGGCATATCCACTTGGAATGAATTTTCAGAAAGACACCAGTTTGAAGATATGCGTTACCAAAGTCGCCGTAAAGATGCACTGTTCTACTTACTTTTTTAACAAAAGGCTCTTTTATGCATTGAAGCACAAAAGTAACAAGAGCGCCTGTGGATTTCGTCCCACGCTTTGGGAAATAATATCTCAAAACTGGTGCAATCGCGAAGATTAAGTCCGAGTATATACGTTTTGCAAGCTCACCGGCCACAATTCGTAAGTTACAATATATGTCGTAAAGTATTTGATTAGGAAGTTAATTAGTGAATTTTTGTAATAACTTGAATATTTGTTTCAATTTCTGGTGCTAGTAATATCCGCCTCTTCAAATAATACAGCTAAAGGACAAGAATTATGCTATTTGCCACAGGCGCTGTTTTTTTTTTTAATTCCGGCAAACTTAAATATGATCACTCCGTGTAACTGACGTCTTTTCAGGTTCGTATGCACAAATAATAACAATAATAAAGTTATTAACATTAATCAGCAAATCGCTTTGGTGTTGTAGGTATGTAGCGCACTGGACTCACCGGTGGTAGAGGTAGGCGATCCCCAGCACCGCTGTCAGGGAAAGCATGATGACGGGCGTCACTACAGCAGCCACGTGACCGTATCCCGGAGCTGCGTGAACGTGCGAGCATGCAGGGCCATTCTCACGGACTAATAACCATTTTGTTCTAGTGTACTACAGTTCTTACAAATGAGCCACCAATGTAATAATAAATTAGGTCTGATTGACATACAGCAACTTCGCATCTGCAGGCAAATAATCTTCTGGCGAGAACGGAGCTCGTTCTGACAGAAAATAGCGGTAAAACTGACACAGGAGTTCACATTTTCACGGTAGCTTCCTGTGACATCCCAGATTGTAGCAAAGGTTAGCCATGAATCGCTAATCGTTTTCTGTTAACTGAGGATCTACACTGAACTAAGTAAAAAAAAGAATTTAATAGGACAGCTTTTACAAACGTTCACACGCGAGTGGAATTCTAATTCGGCAAAATCAAACGTTAAGCGTCCCTTTAACCGTTTCGAGGACTTGCTTAAGGATTTTTTGCAAAGCCCCTCACATTATCTAACCCTCTTAAAAGCTTTGCGTGCACGCATCACCCACAAGATATCCTTTCAAAATGTCAGCTTTGTGGCACGCTGAATTCTTTCAGGGAATCGGGCAAACTCCCTACGAGCGATGCAAAGATACACAAGCAAGCGCGTGATACGTGATTCGCGTGTGATCGGCTCCATGCTTTCGTTGCAGGGACACTAAAGGCAAATATTAAGTAAACCTAAAGCGATAGGCTAGTGTTCGAGAACGTCGAAGACGTCAATATTAACGCGAGCAAAAGCTTTAGTAATAGAGAAATTGAGGTAAATGCAGGACACGATTAGATACTCCCCCGGGGCATTCAAGTACTAGTCATATGACGAAAGAATTCCTCATTATATATATATATATATATATATATATATATATATATATATTGTCACTACTACTCAACCACACGTAATAAAAAGATAATTGTACTCGTATTTCATTATAAGACGAAACAAAGTGCTACTTGTCCAGTTCTGCTTAATTTTTTAGAAAAAAAGAACTCGTTGACATTACCTTTGACAACGTACGTAGCGGGTGGTCGAAAGGTTTCGTTTTATCCACTCTGCGCCGCCCGCTGTTTCGCGTTTCAGTAGCTACGTTATCGCGTAGTGCTGCGCTGGTTTTGCTGGGTCGCGAAACTCGCACAAACTGCAATTAGCAAAGAATGCACCATCCATGTGATGTCGCGGGATTCCCTACCGGTCCACGCCACTTCACCAAGAGCAGCTGCAGCGGCGAATCCAACGCTCTGCCTTGGCTCGGTTGTTTCTCCATGGCCGCGCGCCGCGCGTTTGGCGTTTTTCGCAGAACACCATAGCGCCATCTGTCGGGCGCCGTTTTACTCACCGACGACATCAAAGGGCGGTGATGTCGCATGCAACGTCACCGCTCCCCGCTCGGGGCGGGTGATTTGAATTGCACTAAAGACACGTGGACCCTCCAGACGCAATTTTCTCGTAAACGAAGTCTATTCTTAGCACGAAACAAGCATGCACTGCCGGATTTCTGGAATGACATTTCAACAGCCCAAGTCGACTTAGCATTTGCATTTAGTGTCTATTTAAATACGTGCTTCGGTTTCAAGGTCTTTTCGCAGCGCGTGGGGGTCAACGAGCGAACGGCTGCAGCCAGCGAGACTCACGTGCCAGGCAGCGTCGGTCCTCGGTGAGCACGTATGGCAGCGGGCAGTAACAGAGGAAGTCGACGCACTGCACGTTCGGGTTGTCCCGGCTGCATTCGGCGTTGCTCACGCACGACTCGTACAGGGACTTGGCTGCACATCCCGTGAACGACGGCTGTGAGCCTTGTCACTGGTATAAAACAATTTACAGCGAAGCTGTCTATGGCTAGGGTTCTATGCATTTTTCGTGCCTCGAATTCCGTCTTGGTCCGTAGGAATTTCGAGATAGCCCTGGTCCTGCTCGGGTTCCTCTGAAGGCGGTTCAGTACTGCCTATAGTAAGCCGAAATATGTCGCTTGTAGCACCTCCGACTGGTTCTCCTACCACGCTCCTATTCTGGTTTTGCAGTGATGCGGCGCCTTCTCCAGATCGGAGCCAGAGCAATCGGTGGAGAGGAGGCACGTGACCTGAATTCTGTCGGATCAGGGGCGCACCCCCAGCTCGAAAGTCGAGTGCTTCCGAGCGCTCTGACCTGGAGCGCAGTGCTCAGAATGAACCAGGAGAGTGTGTTCCCGGTGCTCAGTTTAGATCAGCCGAAAGTAAGCGTGTCGCCAGAGCGCTCTCAAGCATTCGCAAGGGACCAGTCGAACTTCGTGAGTCGAACGTACCATAAGTGTCGCGTTATCCCGAGAAAAGTAAAGGAAAGCGTATATAGCGCTGAGCCAACAGGATGAGGGAGAAATACTTTACGCAGCACCGAAGCACAACTTGCAGCACCACCATTAACGGCTATGGGTGCTCTACTGTTTGCATTTTGCAAGGACATTCTATGACATGCGCTATGGATTGGCGCAGCGATTACTATGTGTTGCTGTGGAAACATTTTGCGTAGCTAGACGCAAGGCGGGAAAACAACTTGCGCCGGTGGTAAAGTGGTTTTTGCTTGATGGGTCCCACCTAAAGGCGAATTATCCATGGTCTAACCGGAGGCCATGTTCTTGGCGGATAACTTCTAGGGTACTTTCAGTTTTGCGTGACGGGGTTTTTGGCATGCCGCATCAATAGACAGTTTTAGAATAGCGTGTGTCGCTTTGAGTACGTTAAACGTAAACACCTTTGCGGGACGTTACGGTGCGCGTCCTTTCAAGACTTTTAGTTTACCGTACGAGAACGCAAACGTAAAGAAGACATTATAAAACAGGGCGCCATCTGGTGCCTCGTGATAAACATATCCAAGTCAAGACAATTCATTAGCAACCATCCTGTTGTTGCTATGCGTACGCGTCTCTTTAGGCTTATGGATGCCGGAATCGCCGAACTATCTCAGACATTGGACGAGCCATGCGCTCATAACTAAACTGTACTTATAAAGCAGCGCTGCAAAGTTTAAGCACAGGGACGAGAACAGCACAGACGAAGCGCATCTATCAACTGTTTATTAAAACACACAGGGGGTGTTCACTGTGGGCAACAACGCCAAGCGCAAAGAGAAACCCGTACCTAACGTTTCAGGTGAATTTAGAGAAAGCGACAGTTCATTTCAATAGTTACTGGCGATCAACGCGAGTGAGAGCCTAGCAATTTCGAGAATTCATGCTGAAGCGGGACAAGCGGTTACGACCGCAGTATACCTAAAACACGGCCTCTGAGATCAGTTTACGCCTCCTGTTGCGCCGCAGTCTCGGGGACTTATTACGAAAAAAATTTGGCCAGCGTTTGACATAAGCAGAGCGTCGTTCCATCGGCTTTTGAGCCATTGCACCGCAGCGAAAACGCCACGCCTTAGCTCATGGTCCAGGCTATACATTTGCTTCCCATACGAGATCCGCAATTTCCCCTTACCCGACCTTACAGACAGGATTTGTTTGCCAGGACCAAGACGACAAAATCATATCCGAGAAACAGAAACTCCGGCAGAACCGATCTCAGCATGCATGTGGACGTAAATGCGATTAGCAGTGACGCAACGTAGCGACACTTCTTATTGCCACCACCGGAACGCGTCACGTATGAAGAGCGTACAGCAACCAGGCTCCTCCCTCGAGCATTTCTCTGGACACGCTGAGCAATCTAGCCGCGCTTGCCGTGATGTCTGCGCGTGGCGCGTGTCTGAATATGTATTTCGACAAGCTAGTCTGAACATGTAAGACGCGGTTTCGATTCCGGCCAGCACCAGAGAAATCTGAATGACTTTTTTTTTCTGTCATTGAGGATCGGCACACATCCAGTGGCGCACACACCCTGCGACCCAAGTTGGCGTCAAAGACGTTCACTGAAGAATGGCACATATACCAAGTGGCACATATTCGGTGATTCAAGTTGGTCCAACTGTTGGTTTCGAACGCGGTTCCATCAGCAACGCCAGCCCGATGCTCTGCCCAGTAGACCATGGACTACCCAGTGACGCAAGCTCGCGGCGGGAAAACAGTTAGAACCCAGAAACAAACAAACATAGGTACCGGAAAGTGCACGAAGTATTGTAACAATGCTAATCGCATAAACCAAAAGGAGCAGGTAGGACGCCATATCTCACCGCGTACGCACTTCCCGATGCCCGCGTGGTGTACGTAGATGGGCCTCGCCTGGGAGCACAGGCACCGGGAGACGCCTCGCTCGTCGTTCCTGACCCACGACCGCCGAGAGAAGGAGAGAGAAAATTTGATATAGTGGCTATGCACGTAAAGCTTTATCCAGCTACAAGGGACGCCAAATGAGCAACACTAAATCGGCCAACACCGGACCAGTATTGTTTCAACGCCATTTTCATCCATTTGGCGTTATAAAGTGGGTAATCGTCGGGGTGCGTGGTTTGCGTGGTTTGTCGTACTTACTCGATTGTAACGCGACTTTTTTTTCGCGATTTTCTTTGCCTGAACTCGACTCAACTTTTTCTACCGTGAAGCCTATGTGTAACGTGGCCGCTTTCACTCGCTGAGCAGTGAGGAAAAAAAAAAAAGAACGACGCAGCAAGTTATAACGCCGCGGCTGAAATGGCACCTGTAAGCATCTCAAGACAAAAGTCACACAAGCACGCTGCGCCGCTGCACTTCAGCCTAGCCAGCCGGGGGGAACCTCCAGCCCTTGCAGCGCCTGCTAGGGCGTGGGCGTTGAGCTAAGGACCAGCGAGGCAAAGCTTGCGCGCCCCGCAATGGGACCTGCCGGCGAACGTTAACAAGCTCCGTTCCCAACTTGACATACGACTGCGCCTGAAACCGCCGCGGTATCCCATTGGTTATGGCGTTGCGCTGCAGAGCTCGAGCTCGCGCGCTCAAATAGCGGCCACGACGGCCGCTGAGGGCAGAATGAAAAAAGAAAAAAAGAAAACGCTCGTGTACCGTGCATTTGATGAATCTTGAAGAACACCAGGAGGTCAAAATTTATCCAGAGTACCCCGCTACGGCATGCCTGACAATCATATCGTGGTTTTGGCACATAAAAGCCCAGAATTATATTAAATTAGACTAGATTTTTTGCCTAAACACACCAATCTGGACGTCTCACATCGTGAGGTGGGTAGGGTTGCCATGTTGAGGCCGCATCCTTGATATTCATGTCACCTCGCAGTATCCGAAACGCACCTCATGCGTGCTTTTCGTCGCGTGACGACACAGCAGTCAAGACGAAGTTGATGTCAATTTCCTCGAACGCCTGACGGTACAATTATTACTAAACTACTTCCATACAATTACGCAGGCATCTGAATTGATAACCAGGGTGAATATTTTACGTTGTCATTTCCGAGTTGTCGTAGAAAATGAGTGAAGGCGATGAGCAATATAATGCATACGAGGGCTCTCAGGTGAATACAACGGGACATCGTCTGGCTTTGTCTAGTAGTACATCTTAGGATACCAAGGGACGTCGTCTGGCTTTGTCTGGTACTACATGTTAGGATACAACCGGACATCGCCTGGCTTTGTCTAGTACGATATCTTAGGATAGCACGGGACATCGTCAGGCTTTGCTACATGTTAGGATGCGACGGGACATCGTCTGACTGTCCGTACTATTAGGATATCAGGGGACATCGTCTGGCTTTCCCTGGTACTACGTATTAGGATACAACGGGACATCGTCTTTCTTTGTCTAGTACTACATGTTAGGATACAACGGGATATCGTCTAACTTTGTTTAGTACTGCATCGTAGGGTACAAAAGGACATATAATCCGGCTTTGATCAGTACCACACCTTGTGCAAATGAGACCATCGGCACACTGGGCGTCGTGAGTGCAGGCGCCGCCGAAGCCCAAACCGTGACTGCTGACCCGGGGGTTGTCCAGAGCAGGGGGGTGCAGCTCTTCCTTCTGGGTCCGCGGCACTTCCTCGGTGAGCTCCACGAAAGGCCTGCGGACACAATCGTGCAAGGAAGGTTGCTGCTGCTTCTACGGGAATCCTGAATGGCACGGGCAGCATCGCACCATCCGCTGAAACACTACTCACTCAAAGACAGGCCGCTGAGCCAGAGTAAGATGCAGAAGGCCGAACAAAAGAGAGCACGTCGCCTGCAAAGACATCTTGATTTCCTCGTCGTCCTCTACGCTTTTCTTCACGCCGGCCCCACTGGGCGCGCGCTCATACGCTCGATTTAGATGATGATGATGATGATGATGATAAACCTCTATCATGGCTCGCACCCACTGAGGGGGATAGGCCAAGAATCGGGCGGCAGTCGATGTAGCGCCTATCATTTTCATAGATGCTAGTGACACATACCAACTCTGGGGGATTGGTCAAGAACCGGGTAGTTCGATATAACAACATTAAAAAAAAAAGAATGATAAAATAATGTAACCAAAATATGTGAATAGGTATATGAGAATTAAGAGATAGATTCGAGCTTATGATTTTAATAGAATGAAGGAATAAATTAAAATAAGATTGCAGCTAATGTAATCAATTTCGTATATACAGCGTGTTCCTTTTATTGCGATAGCAATTATATGGACACTCAAAAGCAGATTTCTGCCGTCGGCGTCGCCGTCGCCGTCGGCGTCGCCGTCGCCGTCGCCGTCGCCGTCGCCGTCGCCGTGAGGTTCCGTATGACGTCATTTGGAGATGAAATCGTCGCCGCGCGCCGAACGCTGTATGTGCGAGTGAAAGGGCGCGAGGGGCGCGTCTTTCACGGGGAGTGAACGCACGGCGGAGAACAAACGCGCGTTCTGCGCCGTGCTCGCTTAAGGGCTGCAGAAGTAGGCGTCTCTTTTCTCCTTTACAATCACCATATATGTAGAGCAAACGCGCCTTCTTCGGACGCGCGAGAGGCCGTGGGGGAGGGGGAGGGAAGGGAGGCGACGTTTAGCTGCGGCACCAAGTGCCTATTTATATCAGAGGCTCCAGCAACAGTCACCAACGCCGCACGCATTTTGAGCTAACGCGGGCAAAACGCCGATGGCGTCGACAACAGTTCTGCGTGTTGTTGCTACCAAAGCCGCTCACCTTACTTCGTATGACATTGCTGTGTTGCTATCGCATTCATTGCTTCGCCCTTAGGGCGAAACTGTGACATTTTTTAGCTGCACCAAATTGTTTAAATTAGAAGAATATATATCTTGGTCACGTTATCTTTACCATTCGAGTGTACGGATTGGCAGCCTCTAGATACAGACTAATTTCCGCACTTAGGTGCGTAATTAGCGAAGTTACGCTAGTTAACTTTCTAATTATCAACAATATGTGGCTACAGCAAATGAGTACTTTGGGGCCCGTCCTCGACACTACCTATCCCAGCGATCAAATTTTGAATAGCGGAGTTCATGTGGGAGCTAGGCGAACAATTAGTTCCCCTTGGCAGGCTCCTTGAAACCGAAACTGGCCGCAAAAAGAGCATCTGTGTCATCGATGTCGCCACCCCCAGCCTTTCGTCATGTCTCCGATGTAAGCGCCGGTCCAGCCCCGCGAGCAGCTATATATATATATATATATATATATATATATATATATATATATATATATATATATATATATATATATATATATATATATATATATATATATATATATATATATATATATATATACATACATACATATATACTTTTTGCTCTTTGTATGTTTGCGTGCGTCTCTGTGCGGCAAATATTTTGTAGCGAGAGCTACATTGGCTGCATGCTCGCCGTTTTGCTGTGGCCGGTGGCCGCACCGCGAGCTGATCCGTTGCCTAGCAACCGCCGCGGCGTTTGCGCGTTGCATCGCCGGAGGAGCCGACGTTGCATCGTATATATAGAAGGGGCGGCTCGGTTTGATTCGTCGGCAGATATGGAAAGTGAGTCGGAGAGACTGAAAGAAGCCAGGCTTCGTCGGAACGAAACCAAGAGGAGGCAGCGAGCCGACGAGGAGACGGAGCCGCACGCCTCGAGAAGCGTCGTAAGTACGAAGCGGCCAGGCGAGTGCATTCAGATGACGATGGTTCGTCGTCTAGTTCGGCATCTCGGGCCAGGGCCGCGGATCAACGACGGAATAAAACATCAAGCTAAACAATAACATTAACCGTACGTCTCGTTACGCAAACCCAGGCATAACTGAGTTTAGCCACAGCTAAATGTTTTTTTTATTTAAAACAAGCATTTTTTAACTGTGCAAGACATGAAGCCCACTATGATGAAAACCACGTTCCTTTGTCTTGTACAGCCGATATTAGAACTGGTTAGTCATAAATGAAAGTTATATCTTGTGTGTGTGTGTCTAAAAATGTTTTCACCGAGTACTTTGAATTATTCCTCAAATTTGTTTATTGAAAAATAAAGATATCCACACAAATTTGGTGGTCGGCTCGGCTAACCAGTGCAATTAGCCTTCATAATAATAATAACAATAATAATAATAATACTTTATAATTTCTGGAGAACACAGTACATCCGTCAGGCCTGCCAAAGCCGCGTTGGGCTTGACTGGCAGACTGACAGGAACCATAAAAACCGTTACAAGAAAAAGTTTCTTTCGTCATTGCTAAAGAAACAAAAAAAAACAAAAGAAAGAAAGCGGATAAATCCATATATATGCGCCGATACAAACAATATAGACATCAATATAATACCTGTACATACCTGTACATACTGTAGTAAAGAGGAATGCCTGGCGCTGCAGACACATTGCCAGTCGTTTGGGAGGCGCGAGCTCGAGATTGCCTGAGCTGCTCTGGTTGAGACACGCTGCGTTCGGGACCCCGTGCTAGCCGAAGTCCGCAGCGTTCGACTGCAGCGTTCGATTCCTAAGTTCCTGCGTTTGATCCCTGTAATAGCATCTCCTGCTTTGGGGGCTTGGGTCAAGTATCGGGTGGTATTTTCTTTGTTCACCTTGATCTTACGTTACTCTTTTTATTTCCGTTTGAAGAATTCTTATGTGTTTTTGAGTTACTCAGCCTTGCTTCATGTCTGTCTCATCACCTGGCCTCGGGGCTTCCCCGTGGTCAGCCTCGGTGGCTCCCCAGGAGCTACCGCTTGAGTTTTTTCTCCGCAGTGGAACCGGCAACGTTCCCGTGGCCATGGTGCCTACCGACGGGGGTATAATTAACATGAAAAACCCGAAGACGATTCAGGTGGAGTTGCAGAAGGCGTCAACTCACTACCGACAGATCACTGAGGTCCGCCAGTTCGGCAAGGGAGGTATTTTATGTTGCTCGCCAGACCACAACTGTGCCAAGGAACTGCTCAATTGCCCAACATTCGCTTCACATCCGGTGAGATGTTTCGTCCCACCACATCTTGCATGCTCTAGAGGCATTGTACGAGGTGTAGACGTCAGTTTAACCCCTGAAGAGATTTTAGAGATGTTTTCGGTTTTTTTTGAAAGGAGACGTTGCTCACGCCGTGATGCTGTTGCTGAGGTCCAGGGAAGATCTAAGGGATATGCAGGAGTGACAGCCCGTCAACAAATGGTTGCAGACTCGACCCTTTCCGATGCTATTGCGATAGCTGTCGAAAAAGCGCTCTCAAAGGCTATGGAACGACTAACATCAAACCTATCGGAGACTCTAGCTCATGTGATGACATCACAAATGATTCAGCTTTTCAGTTCTGTAACGAGCCCTAACACTAGCTCGCAGATTCCTACAAATCCCATTACATCGAACGCTGGGCACCTAATAGATCCCTCGCCAGTCATTGCAGAAAGCACTAAAAATGCAAGACCATCAACTTCAACTCAGCAGACCGACAACGGATGCTTCTCTGGATCAGTGTCGGAAAACAACCAGGACGTAGAAATGGATCTTCCGACGCTTAAACGCACAAGATCACCTAATGATAATACATCCACCTCTGTCCCGCACTCCAAAACCAAAAAATTGTTAAAGATAACATTTCTAAATCCGATGCTAACCCCAATTCTTCAAGTTCTATCCATAAATCAAAACCCGCAAAACACGGTAAAGACAGTCTTTCGAAGAAAGATTTTTTAAAAGACTGTCTATTAGAGCAAGTGATTTCTACAGTAGGCATTAATTCATCATAGGTGTTTTAAAGGTATTACAGTGGAACTGCCGTTCCATTATTTCTGCAGCCACAGATTTAGTATATTTTTGTTCTCAATTTTCTCCCGACATTATTCTTTTGCAGGAGACTTGGCTATCACATGGCCAAGATTTCCACATAAGAAACTACCGTTTATTTCGATTGGACCGTCCATCCAGAGGTGGAGGACTCGCTTTCCTGATAACAAATAAAATATGCCACAAAGCAACAATATCATATCAGTATATGTCTACGGAGTGCGAGATACTAGCAATAGATGTAACTATTCCTGGTTGTTCTCCGTTTTCTTTAGTTAATACATATTTTCCTGCAGGTGTTCAAGATATTCGATACCTTAATAACGTTGTCAAATCTTGTAGGAAAGAAATTGTGATAGCGGGAGACTTTAATTCACACCATGTGGCTTGGGGTTTCCGAACAGACTCATGTGGAAAAAGATTATCGGACTGGGCAATTAATCAAAATTTTTGTTGCTTAAACACGAAAACAGTTACGTTTATTCAAGGCCGTTATAAATCAGCATTGGATCTAACATTTGCCAGCGCGGGGATGTGCGTGACTTCCTGGTCTACAGTCGACTCTGCTTCAAACAGTGACCATCTACCCATTAGATTTGATATTCTGTGCCATCTTACTTCTTTAGAGTCTCCGGCGCGAATTTTTGTCAATTACCAGAAATTTCAGAGTGTATTAAAAGCGACCCTCAACTCCCAGATAACGGTGCCGGATGACATCAAAGCCATGAGTCTTTGCGCGGTATTAAAAAGTTCATATAAAAGATCTCAGTTCAATATTAACAAAGATAAACGTACTCACTCTCCTTGGTGGAATTCGGAGTGCACGCGGGATTATAGAAGACGAAAAGCCGCTTGGAAAAAACTACTTTACAATCAGTCTCCGAGTAACTGGAGTGATTATAAGTTTGCAGCTGCCACATTCAAAAGAACTGTATCGAATGCCAAAGACGAATATGATAAAAAACATCATGAATTCCTCTCTAAGCCTAACAACAAAAAAGCACTGTTCAGATTCCTTCGGTATAGAAAGTTCATACCGACATCAGCGAATACTACATCGATAATTCTTTCACCACGTGAGACAGCTGCTTCATTAGAATTCATAGGAAAGGGATTAGCTCAACGCTTAACATCACGTTTGCCGAATCGACAATTAAGACCTCCCATCGCGGATGACTTTGTGGAAGTCACAGTGTCGGAGCTTTCCAATATCGTTAGATCTTTGCCTGCCTCAGCACCAGGTCCTGATGGCATTTCCAATGCCATGTTAAAAATTTTGTTTGCAATGTCTCCTGAGGAACTTCTAAACACCGTGAATTATTCTCTAAAAAATGCTTGGATTCCTCAAGAATGGAGGACAGCCAAAATAATTCCGCTACTTAAAAAACAAGGAGCTGGCTACAATCTTGACAATATTCGACCTATTTCTCTTACCTCAAATATGGTAAAACTTATTGAAAGAGTTCTATATGATCGCATGATCGATCATATATCTAAAAACTCGTTACTGAGCCCAAGTCAAATAGGTTTCCGTCCTGGTCTCTCTATTTGGTGTGCGCATGTAGACTTGGAAAGCCGTATCCAACTTGCTAGAAATAGAAAAGAATTGAGTGCTTTAGTGACTCTTGACGTGGCGAAAGCTTATGACAGTGTCGAATACCCACTACTACTGGACAGATTACAGTCCTACAATTTTCCGAGATATATAACGACATGGATTTTTGCATTTTTAAGAAATAGAAAATTTTATTGTTTTCAAAACGGCGTTTCTTCAACAAAATTCGATCAGACAAGAGGGGTGCCCCAGGGGGCTGTTCTGTCTCCTGTCCTATTTAACCTTTTGATGAGTTCAGTTCCACTGAGCCGGGAAGTTCATCTCTATGTCTATGCAGACGACATCGCATTTTTCGCGACAGCAAGAGACATCAATTCCCTTTATCTGTCCTTGCAAACATACCTCAGTATGCTAGAGACGTGGCTTCACACTCTTCACCTGTCTCTAAACGTAAACAAAAGTGCAGTCCTTGTCTTTCCGCTTTCCGGGCCGATACATTTATCTTTAGTATGTGATCAGAGAATAATTCCACAAGTAGAGTCGCTTAAGTACCTGGGTATCACATATGATGAAAAACTTAGCTGGCGTTCTCACATAGAAAATATTGCAACGAAAGGGACACGAGCTGTAGGTTTATTACGTAGAATCAGTAACCGGCGATCTGGTATGCGAAGTGACACATTAATTATGATCTACCGTATGTATGTACGACCGATTATAGAATTTGGATGTGTTTTGTTTTCCGGAGGTGCAAAATATAAAATAAGACCACTTGTTCTTTTAGAGAGAGAAGCTCTTCGAATATGTTTAGGCCTGCCTAAATTCGTTGCTAATAACGTGTTATACCAGGAAGCGCGCTTACCTTCTCTTCACACGAGATTCTGCATGCTTACGGTTCAAACCTACTTAAGGGCTTATGAGTCGCCTCTTAGACGTACAGAATATATATTTATTAGTGAACCAAATTCATTTTTTGAGATCACGTGGCCTCGATTACATACCCCACAGGTTGTATTTGTGCAGGAACAATTAGCACTTTTAAATGTTCACATTAGGGAAATCATTCCGTTAGATAGCTCCAAGTTGTCCTTTAAAATAGAATTTGCGGATATCTTCCCCAATAACGCAAAACTGCTGCCACCAACATATTTGAATGCCCTTTTGCAAGATTATTTGGCCCATTTCCCAATAAATGTAATAGCGACTGATGCTTCCTCGTGTGAAGAGAAGGCAGGCGTGGGAATATACTCACCATCCCTCGACTGGTCTTTTTCACTTCGCCTGCCAGATTACACACCAGTTTTTCAGGCCGAACTTCTGGCAATAATTCTTGCATTGAGAAAGTTACCGCTATAAGTTACAAAAGTTATTATTGTCACAGATTCACTTTCTGTATGCAGCGCGCTTAACGCATCTACAAATTTGACAGCTTTAAACACGTTTTATACATTAGCTCCTCCCCACTTAAAGTTAGTTCATTTAGTATGGGTACCAGGCCACCGAGACATCCAACTTAATGAAATAGCTGATTCTTTAGCACGAGCTTCTTTAAAGGGTCCGGCGATATCTGTGCTGCCGGCAACTGCGTACGTCACTGCAGCCAGATATAGGCAGTTTGCTTTGACTGAAGACAAGAAAAGCCTCGCACTAGCAAAATCAACAGACTTTATACATCTAAATTATTCTTGGAATCGACAGTGGTGTCCCAACCGGCAATTCGAAGTAACACTGACAAGACTGCGTTGCCGTATTCCACAACTAAATTTTTACTTGCACAGATGTGGTCTGGCGGCATCACCATTATGCTACCTCTGCAATGAACCAGAATCTATTGATCACTTTTTACTATCCTGTCGGCGGTTTTCTAATCATCGACAACGATGTTTAGAAATCCCACTTCGTAATCTAGGACTGCCGTTAAGCAGTTCAGTTTTACTCTCACTTGGAGCCACGGTGTTAGGATATGGCCACGGGTATGTTTGCCGAGCCATTTATAACTTTTTATGTGACACAAAAAGATTGCCTTATTAATATTTTCCCATTGTTACGCGATTGCTTTATTTATCCTTCAATAAATTATAGCTTTAGCAAATTCAAAAAGTAAAGTCATAAAACCACAATTATGTTATTATTATTATTATTCAAAATCTACGTATTTCCTTTGCTGTATTTAATTTATTATTAAATTCATATTACTATTCCTATTCAGGCAAGGCTGACTAACTTAGTAAACACTAGTAAATTCTTTTATTATTGCTTTATTTCTCATTTTGAATTACTCATTTATTTTTATTCTTATACTTATGTATTTATAAATTAATTTATTTCAAATTTCTATCATAATACCACCCGGTTCGTGGCCTATCCCCCTCAGTGGGTTGTGCCAAGTATTGAGGCATCATCATCATCATCATCATCATCATCATCATCATCATCATCATGCTGCCAACGCTGCCTGCTGCTCCCTTGGCCTGTGTTCACATTAGTTCACTTTAGCGCCAGGCATTCCTCTTCACTGCAATACACATACATTTCTTGCAAAGCACTACTGCCGCGTGCAATTTTCACCGTATCAGGCAGTTAATTAACATGGCACAATAAAAAGGGGATACATGAGTACAAACATGAACTATCAGATTAAGAACTGAAAATGCTCCTTTGACAACCGTCGGAGAAGCAAACTTTCGGATCACATTACTAACTAAAAGCCACTCTGTAGGTGTAACACAGAAAGGGATAAGTAATACTTATTCGATTAAGTATTCTAGGTTCTAAAATCCGCAAGTTTTAGTGCTCTCTTGAGCTGATATTTTGTTGTGGACTGTAGCACATTACAGGGTAAATTATTGAACAACGCTGGAACATGGTATTCTCGCATTCTTTTACGGTATTTCGTTGAACATCGCGGTATTTGATAATGCCATTTTAGTCTGAGGCAACGGAAAGTTACATAAGGCCCTTTAAAATAATTGTTCCAGAAATGTCTCAGGGCTATTGTACGCAGCAACACAGAAGGAAAGCCCGGCATTGATAATGCCTTAAAAATGTCGGTGTCGCCTTCGAGACACAAGTAGTAACCTATAACCTGTAGAAGGGAGCGCATTCGTGAATTAATTCTATTTCGCAGACGAAGAGCGCAATGACCGTAAGCAGTAATTCCGTATCGGACTGCACTGTAGGACAACGCATGCGCTGTGATTTTCCTTACTGATAACGGCATGAGGAGGCGGATTTTGTAGTGTAAGCACAGCACTGAGCGAAACCTTTGACAAAGACATGCATAAAAAACGTGCGAATTCCATGAAAGGTCGCTGTCAAAACGCAAGCCGACGTAATTTACAGATGATGTGTAGTCGATAGGGTCGCAAGAACATGGATTACATTGCGATCTGTGTAATATTATCCCCCTAGTCAGGTGAACGTTCTTTAAGGGGCTTCGAAAGCAGACGAGTTGCGTTTTTAATACGTTAACGTCGATTAAATTTGTTGCAAACCAGTCCATTGCCTTCGTTGCTGATTATTATAAAAGAGAAGCTGCATGGGCGTAATGATTTGCACGAGAGACGTCTGTATCCTCTGCATACTGAACTATTTTAATGGGGATTGCAAGTTTCGTTAACATTAAGTGATGACAAGCACTATCAAAAGGTTTGCTCACGTCGAGAAACAATACGCACGCTACCTGGTTACCTTCTAAACAAAAATTCAGGAAGTCGGAAAAATGGTCCAAAAGCGCCTGAGTGCTTTTGCCTTTTATAAAGCCATATTGCTGCGGTGACTATATGTTGTGAGTAAAAAGGAAGCTGTTCATAGTTCGGAGTTCATGCAAAGTGTTAGTTCACTGGGCAAGGTATACTGCGCATACATTTTGTGCAAGTTAAACTTCGTGTTCATTGCACTCATTACAACAGAAGCACCGCTAACACAATGTTCGATTGCCACTTATGCTGCTGCTTCCGCTTTTGCTGATGAACGCATTGAAGTACTTTTTGCGGCAAAGTATTTCTGAAATAGTCTAACTTCAAATGCATTTCTCGACTTCGATAAGATGCGGCTCAGAGCCCCTTTAATGTGGCCCTGAACCACGCCTCGGTCTTGTTGAAAAAAATTTGGAGCACGCTTAAGCTTCGCCCTTAAGAGTGGAACGTACGCGATAGCATTCAAAGATCCCTGGCTGCTTGTCAGGCTTCCCGGCAACTGCAGCTTTCTTTTTTCTCCAACTTCGCTTCCGCATGCGGCTGCCGAGGAGGCGAGCGCCATCTGGATGATATTTTTGCAAGGAGAAAACCGCGGCGCGCCGCTGTATGAGTGGTAGAAATGCTGGAAAAGGGGCTTGTGTTTGAGTTTCCGCGTAAGAGAATTATGTTTTCTCGTATATTCAAATTACAATCCGACGCTATCACGTCTGTGGGTTGCGGCTAAGTCATACTGTACGATTATTCTGGCGTATTTTACTTTGAGAAATTCAATTAATTCGCCAGCGCCTTTGCGCCACACGGAGGGTTTGCGTGGTCGGGGTGGTTCGGTATGATTTTCTTGGCCGCGGACGCCGATACCAACGCCGACGCCCGATTTTCTGCGACACGGGGCCCGTAACGCTATCACTTTGAAATGTGATAGTTGGATGTGGCCACTATCTGTCGGTCAAGCTGGTGAAGGACGAAGCCGGTTCGCACCACGTAGCATGGTCGTACTGCTGCATATGAGGGCAAGCACGCACTCAAGCCTTCGTGCACAAAGCAAACGCTGCTCACACGCACTACGGTCGCATGTAGCTTTGGTCTGCTACGTAGCGTAGATACCGCGGCCGCCGCGAGGACGAGTCCACTGGCTGAGCGCACTGCGGCTCGCCGAGGACAACCGCGTTTGGCTTACGTTTGGCGTGTCGTAAGCGCCAAAATCGGAAGTGGCGTCGTCGTTAATTTGGCGCTGAGCCGTGCTCCCTCAAGGGCTGCAGAAGATAGCGTCAACCTTTCCCCACGAACCACTTACTACTACGTCGTTAACATACAAAACCAAATTTGAACTGCGCGCCACGGTGACACTTTAGAAGGCGAAGCGTTGTGGGGACGCCCCGCTCCGCCGTAGCCTTAGCAGTGCAAGGCATTCAAGAAGGAGTGGAAGCACCACGGAGGCGCCGTCTTTGATTGCCAATAACTCCGTTTCTGCTGAACGCGTTGAAGTACTTTTTGCGGCAAAGTATTTCTGAAGTAGCCTATTTTCCCTTCAAATGCCTTTCTCCACTTCGATAAAAAGTGGTTCAGGGTCCCTAAGGAACCGACAGGTGCTGCTCACTGAAAACTTAGGCTTCAAGTTGGGCGGCTCCGCATGTGGGATCCTTGCCAAATTTTGTCCTCGGCATGACTGAGGGTAGACCAAACACCGCTGTTTGGCCATTTGACCCACCGGCTTCATCAGACAGAAGGGGCAGAGAACACGAGAGAGACGGGGAGGGATGAATTGATGACAAAATTTTTGTTTATTCGACATGCCGTAAACAAGCAGTAGACGGGGCCATGACAACTATGGACCCCCATAGCTGTCATGAAAGACAGAGGAAGGGGCGATCTGTAAAGGGTCCCCCTCCCAGGGGTGCTCGAGCACCCCCCTCGTTTCCGAATTCCTGATCGCAGGTTTAGTCCTTCGCGTCAAGCGAGGTCCGTTGCGCAAAATTCTTCAGGCACGTGATGGTTCAACCTTGTAAAAATGGCCGACCTTGTAAAAATGGTCACGAGTCCTGTACGTGCGTACGCACTTCCCTGAGCGAAAGTATACGGACGAGGGATTCCGCAATAAAGCCAATTTTCATCTCCGCCTATCAATGTAACTTGAAATTGAGGACTACAGCCCAAACTTGACATCGCAAGCTTTCCGGCACACTTGTCTATGTCAGTTTGTGCTTCTGAATTACGAACGAATCAAGTTTCTTTATTTCAGCGAGCTTTTGATATCCGTATACCTTTGCGAACGGGTGCAGCTCGTGCTAACGGTAGAACGAATTTTTTCTAAAGTTTGCTATTTAGCACGCACGTGTTTAAGAATACATATGCCTCTCATTAAAGGGACAATAAATCAGGTTAGTCTCATAAAATATTCTTTAAAAATTATGTTCTCTTTAACTTCGCTGTACTAGCAGGTTGATTGGGCGAAAGAGGTCAGTTTCATAGTTTATTGCGATAGCAATTATATGGACACTCCAAAGCGGATTTCTGCCGTCGGCGTCGCCGTGAGGTTCCGTATGACGTCAACGGCGATGAAATCGTCGCCGCGCTCCGGACGCTGTATGTGCTAGTGAAAGGGCGCGAGGGGCGCGCGCTTTAACGGGGAGCGAACGCACGTCGGAGAGCAAACGCGCGTTCTGCACCGTGCTCGCTGAAGGGCTGCAGAATTAAGCGTCTCTTTCCTCAGCGAATCAGGAAAAGAACAGTTAAAGGAAGATATAAACAAAGTTTGGTTATCAGGTGAAATTCCCGCCGAGTGGAAGCACTCCGTGGTGAGCCCTATCCCAAAACCAGGCAAAGCTGCAAACGATATGTCAGCAATTTGCGGCCTATTTCGTTGACATCAACACTTTGCAAGCTTCTCGAACGCTTAGTCCTCACGCGGCTCACCTACCATCTCGAGGAAAGTCACAACGAACCATACTTTGACCCAAGTCAGACTGGATTCAGACCAGGCCTTTGCACTCAAGACAGCCTATTTTTGCTCCGTCGTTGCACTAGGAAGCGGCGGGGTAGGCAGAAAGTTTCCGGCATCCTGGTCGCCGCGGACCTACGGAAGGCATTCGACAGTGTCACACACGAAGCCGCAATCTCGGCGCTCGAAGAAGCGCGCCCTGGAATACGAATTGTAAACATTGTGAAATCATTCCTGGAACATCGGACATTCGAGATCCGTAGTGACAACACATGTCCAAGGACATTCACGAACAATGTAGGTGTTCATCAGGGCGCAATTTTATCGCCTACGCTGTTTAATCTAGTCATGCGAGGACTGGCTGGGCGTCTACAACAGGTTCACGGCGTCCGTTTCACCATTTATGCGGACGACATGACACTGTGGACGGAACCTGGCGGCCCTCTCGAGACAACAGAAATAGCAACCAAGGCAATGCAGCATGCGCTGACACATTGACGGATTACTTGAAAGGAACAGGCATGCAGCTGTCTCCGGGGAAAAAAAAGTACATCCTCCCCGGTGGCACGGCGCAAGAAAAGGAAAAAGTCGAGCTGTACCTAGCTGGCCAGAAGCTTGAGAGAGCTCCGCAACGCCACGTCAAGAAACTCGGCATTCCAATTCACGAGCACGGAGGGGCGGCTACCTGGCTCAAAGAACTAGAACCTACGTGGAAGAAACTTTTGCACTTGGTGAAACGCATATTGCAGAAGCACGGAGAAGCTGGTACCGATACCGCTCGGACTTTGACGTCGGCAGTGCTTACGTCGAAGGATGCTTTGACCTCACCAAAGCACAATACAACAAGCTCGAAAGGATGCACCGGGAGTGTCTTCCAGTGATCATGGGTCTTCCCCGCCACGCGTGAGTGGAAGACCTGCACCGGTACGCGGGACTTCCTCCACTCAGGGACATTATTATAGAACGCAAGGAGGGACATGACCGCCGTCGACGTTACTCACGCTCTGGACCAGCTCTTAGAGTTAGACGGAGAACGCTTGTCAAACAAGGTGGAAGTGCTTCCGGCTGTTGCTCCTTGGGATGACGTGCAGGTTCGAGTCACGAAGCCTGTCACACGCCGGCAGACGAAAGAGTACCACGACGCTTATCGATCCAAACTTGCAGAACGGGCTGACTTGAAAGAATATGCCATTTTCACAGATGCGGCCTGGGATCCTACTACATCCATAACGGCGCCGGCAGTCGTTAGTGGTGAGCAGCAAGGCGTCCGGATTCACCAACACCAGCAAGAACCGACCATTAAGGCACTTTAATTGCAGGCCATCCTATTTGCCATAGACAAGCTGAAGGAAAAGGCGGGAAATATTACAGAAGGCCACAGTGGCAAAGAGTTCACGATATTCACCGACTCTTTAGATGCCCTAAAGGTACTCACGGCGACGCCCAGAGTAGGCACGTGGGCGCATGATATTAAGGTCGCATGCGCATCCCTTCATCGCGACTCCGGCATGGATGTGCGAATGGACTGGGTCCCGGGGCACTCGGGCAGCATCGGCAACGGTGCGGCCCACAGTGCAGCGAGCGAGCTGTTATTTTCCCGCTCATCTCCCCATGGGCCCACTCCCTCTCATTCCTGTGCGTCTGGATCCGTAGGAGGAGCGCGAGCGGCTTAAAAGTGCAAGCGAAACGGGAGCTGAAGGCGAAGGTACCGCTCAATGCCCACCCTTTGCCCAAGGGGCTTCCTCGGGGCGCGCAAGTCCTGGTGTATAAGGCCAGGACGGGCGCAGCACTCACCGAAGACGTCCTGGCTAAGTGGCGCGCGTACGCCGCTTCAAGGAAGACACGAGGTCATCAGAGGCAACCTTTGGACAATGAGGAGGAGGAAGAGACGGAGGCGAACGTGATGTCAACACCAGTGACGTGCAGTACGTGTGACATCGGTGCTCGACCGACAATCAGAAATCTATTGTGGGACTCTCCCGGCCTCGCGACAGTAAGAGACAAACACAAGGGATGCGGCATTACCTCACTGGAGGCATGGACCACGCCACCTCCTCAGGCCGATGCCCGACGAACTCTCAACTCCTTATGGGAGTTTGTGCGCGAGGCCGGCTTGACCGGCAGGTTATGAATGTGTAGTTTTTTTTCCCTGTGTACCCCGCCATTGACCCTTACCCCTGCTTAGGCCATTGAGCCATCCTTTTCATTAATGTTCATTCTCTCTCCCTCATTTACAATCCCCATATATAGAGAGCAAACGCGATTTCTGCCGTCGCGCGAAAGGCCGTGGGGGGAGGGAGGCGAGGCGACGTTTAGCTGCGGCACCAAATGCGTATTTATAGAAAAACGTTGCGAGGCGAGAACAGTAGCGCACCCAGGATCTCTGTCAGGGGGGGGGGGGGGGGGGGGGGGGGGGGTTGACAGTTTGCCAGTACTATCTAAACAGCACTAATTTCAATTTCTTCACGGGAAATTGTAAAAAAATGCGCTTTTTGCGTACTCGCATACGATTACGCTTCGTACATCTTAGTTGCAACTTGCAGTACTCAAAGACGCAAGTCCCGTTCGACGAGTGTCCCGTTCTGATCTCGTCGAAAACCTCCGAGCCGCCCCCAGAGGCATCGGCAACAGTCACCAACGCCGCGCGCGTTCGGTGCGAACGCGGGCATCGACAACAGTTCCATCGACAACAGATGCCAACAGGGCATCGACAACAGATGCCGACGGCATCGACAACAGTTCTGCGCGTTGCTGGTGCTGCTGCATGTCCAAGTTTATACAGCTGATAAAACTACTATCCTTACTCCGTATAGCTCTCTACTAATTTGCTATCGCAATTGATGCTTCGCCTTTCGGGTGAAACTGCGACAAATTTTTTTCTTTAAATTTCACGCCGGAAGTCGCTTTGATGTAACGGATTTCAAATTATTTTCTTATATGGACCGTACTGGCTCCGTGTGAGTTCTTAAAAACTTGTCATGTGCAATCTTTGGCTTGTCTAGAACACCGATGGACAATTAACTATAGGCTCTTGCAAACGTCAAAATCCACGACAGCGCTAGTGCGCAAACTTCGAGGCGGCAACGCCACCAGCCTTACCTTTTTTGCACCTTTCCTAGCTTAGCTAGCCTCTTCTCGAGGCAATTGGGGGCGAGGATAGGGAGCCTACATGCAACGCCGTTTTAGGGCGGTACGTGACAGCCTTTGTAAAGGGTACTTGCCGCCGCCAGCTAAATTGGCAGGTTAAATCGCTTGCGTAGTATGAGGGATAACGCGACGCACTCCTCGTAGGTTTGGCTGTCGGCGCTCAATAAAAACACCATGCGGGTGCCCTCCTGGTCATTTCTGTAAGTACTCTCCAAGCGAGGGAAGTTTCTTAGTGTCAAAATAATAACCTTGGGCAAACAGAATGCGCAGAATAGTTTACAGGCGCTATCTCTTTACCGAATACGTACAGTGAACGCCCACTGCACGCGGCCGACGCGATGGAGTCCCCCGAACCAGCTTCTTGAGTGAATGGTAGGGAATCACTGTGAGCAGACTATGTGAAATGTGTTCTTATAGTGGGCTGTCTGTATAACAATAAATGGAGCATAACAGAATGAAGCCCCAATGCAGCGATCGCACGGGTTCGCAGCCACCGACTGCGCGTCTGCATGCATGCCCGCGCACAATGCTTAGTTTTCGCACGGAGCCGTGAGCGTTAGGCCGCAGCATATGAATATTTGACATTACACAAGCAGCCATTGTTGCGTAGACGCTATCAGAGCTGTTCAAAAATAATTTCGTTAGAATTTGGACGCTACACGGCGACTCGTGATGTGCCATCGTGACGATTCAATAATTTTTTTGTTGCGATAGCAATTATATGGACACTCAAAGCGGATTTCTGCCGTAGGCGTCGCCGTGAGGTTCCGTATGACGTTGCCGCGCTCCGGACGCTGTATGTGCGAGTGAAAGGGCGCGAGGGACGCGCGCTTTCACGGGGAGCGAACGCACGTCGGAGAGCAAACGCGCGTTCTGCGCCGCGCTCCCTGAAGGGCTGCAGAATTAAGGGTCTCTTTCCTCCTTTAAAAAGCCCCTCCATACGCGTTTTCGCCGGCCAGAAGCGGCGGTGGCGCGTGGATGGAGGGGCTTTAGACGTACCCAAAGAGCAAACGCGACTTCTTTCGTCGCGCGAAAGGCCGTAGGGGGACGGGAGGGAGGGGAGGTTTGGCTGCTGCACAAAATGCGTATTTATATAAAACCGTCGAGGCGAGAAGGTGGGTAAGATTTTCGACGCTGCTCGACGAGTGTCCCCTTCTGATCTCGTCGAAAACCTCCGAGCCGCCCCCAGAGGCCCTGGCTAAAGCCCCTATATAAAAAAGTAGCGTCACGCTTTGAAGAAAGCCGCCACCTCCTCGCTCACCCTGTCCGAGGCCGACGCCGCGTCGGTATTGGCCTAATGGCATCACGTGGACCGCCTAGCCCCCGGGCGCTGGCTGCGTTTGGTTACGATCACGGTCCATCGCCATTTTCGCCCGAGAAGCGTCTACCGACTGGCGAGGAGCACGACGATAGCGACGAACACAGTCGGCGATCGTCGAATCTGATCAGCGGCGAAAGATAAACAAGTGCACGTGTTTCAAGCGGTGTAGGCGGCGCAACGGTCGAAAAAGGAGCGCGAAAGAGAGGAGAAACGAGGAGGAGGGAAGGCGGAGGAGGAGAGTGTCGCTACTTTTTATATATAGGGACTTTAGCCCTGGCAAGTCACCAACGCCGCGCGCGTTCGGTGCGAACGCGGGAAAAACGGCTACAACAGTTCTGCGTGTTGCTTGTGCTGCTGCACGTCCAAGTTTATACAGCTGACAAAACTACTATCCTTACTCCGTATAGCTCTCTACTAAGTTGCTATCGCAATTGATGCTTCGCCTTTCGGGTGAAACTGCGACCATTTTTTTTTTTTTTGTCTTCTATGTCTTGGACATTTCAATACCGTTATTTCTCAAGCTGCATCGCACCGTATGTTTGTCGGTCTTCTCAGCGAGGAATTTACCGGTGCTTCTTTTTGTTAATCCAGTACATTCATTGTTCGGTGCTAACACAAACATGAGGATATGCCACGCCTTTTTTGAATGTGCTTTTTACGGTTCCCTTTTGATTCGGGTGAACTTGCCACTATCTAGCATCAACAAGTTCATAAACCAAATCTTCATGATATAACCGGGCAGTGCGCACTTTCTGCTACTTAGCGAACATCGCAGCCCCAACGCCGTAGCAGAAATCTCCCTCGCGGAAGTGCTTGATACACTCTCGAGTTGCAGCCGATGGCTGCTTGCCGGTTCGAAGTTTGGCAATACAAGGCACACGCAGCTTCTTGGCCTGCAGGTATATGAGCTGTCGGGCTACGTGCCCGAGAGCCACGATCAGCTGCCCGACCAGAACGCCACCACCGTCGGCCCGTGCTGCCGAGCCGCCTGTCTTCTCCCTCCGAGCCCGAGCTGCCACGCTCTGGCAGCCTGTACCAGGGGCGTAGCCAGAAATTTTTTTCGGGGGGGGTTCACCGGCCCGACCGGGGGGGGGGGGGGGGGGTGGAGGGGGCAAGCGTCTGCTTTCCTCTACGTGGCGTGATCGATAATAAATATCGGTAGATTAAGCAGACTCTATACTAGAGCACTGCACGGGCTCGGGCTTACCCGAAAGCCCGGGCCCGGCCCGGCCCGTGGGCCGGGCCGGGCCGGGTAGAGGAGTTTTTTCACGGGCTCGGGCCGGGCTCGGGCACGGCGTCTGCTTTTTGACTCGGGCCCGGGCCGGGCTCGGGTTTTTTGACGCGGGCCCGGGCAGGGCTCGGGCTTTCTGCGAGATCTTCTCGGGCTTCTCAACTCTGAAAAACATGTATTTTTCGGTCTCGGGCCGGGTTCGGGCCGGTTTCGGGTCGGGCTCGGGCCGGGCTCGGGCTTAAGGTAAAGGGGTGGCGGGCCGGGCCGGGCGGGTAACGTAGATTATTTCCGGGCCCGGGCCGGGCCCGGGTCTCGCCATAAAAGTTTTGATCGGGCTCGGGCGGGCCGCCCAATGTGAAAACGGGCCCGGGCCGGGCCCGGGCCGCAAAAATTGGCCCGTGCAGTGCTCTACTCTATACATGTATCTCAAAGACATGGGACCCCCCCCCCCCCCCCCCCCCCCTCGCGTGTGCTTGTGAAGAAATTAAGTAAAACGTAAAGCAAGCTCAGTCAAATACAGTAAGCACGACAGGCACAGTGGGCGTTTGGAGCAACGGTCTCTCATCGCGCCACTGAATGGACCAGTCTTCGAAAACGCATCATTGAGACGACCCGCCCGATCGGAGAAGCCATCATTAATTGTTAATCTTCGTTAAGCGTAGGTGGCGTCGTCCTCGTCGGGGCGAAGTGCGTTCCACAAGTCAAGGTCGGCTATACACGTGAAAATGTATGCGTGACCAGGCTATACATACTCCCATAGCAATAACTTGTTCGCTGCGTCTTTGCGCTAGAAAACTTAAGTACGCACAAAAACGGGGAAGGCTTGTTTTCTTTCGAAGCTTTCGTCGCCCTGCTCCCTCATACGAGAGGGTTGCATTTCCTGCGGCAAGTGCATGGGCCGCTTTGTCTTCCGCTGTGTGCGAGTCTCCAGCCGTCATTTGCCTTTACGTCAACAGATTCAGAATTGTACAGAATATTTCACCGCACAGCATAGATATGGCATGTGTACGCATTTTAAGTAGTGCGTGCAACTCATTTCTGCTTCACTTACGCCGGTGCAAACAGGAAACGGCCTTGTACCTCACAGGATCTCGACTGATTGGTGTACTAGTGATTAGAGCACTGCACAGGCTCGGGCTTACCCGAAAGCCCGGGCCCGGCCCGGCCCGGCCCGTGGGCGGGGCCGGGCCGGGTAGAACAGTCTTTTCACGGGCTCGGGCCGGGCTCGGGTTTTTTGACGCGGGTCCGGGCCGGGCTCGGGCTTTCTGGTGGTGTGCATGTAACGTGCAGCGAGTTATTCTCGGGCGTCTCAACTCTGAAAAACATTATTTTTCGGTCTCGGGCCGGGTTCGGGCCGGTTTCGAGTCGGGCTCAGGCCGGGTTCGGGCCTAAGGTAAAGGGGTGGCGGGCCGGGCCGGGCGGGTAACGTAGATTATTTCCGGGCCCGGGCCGGGCCCAGGTCTCGCCATAAATGTTTTGATCTGGCTCGGGCGGGCCGCCCAACGTAAAAACGGGCCCGGGCCGGGCCCGGGCTGAAAAAATCGGCCCGTGCAGTGCTCTAGTAGTGATGCAGGAATGAACTCCGGTCTTGTTCAGTGCATAGTGCACATAACCAATTTCTCAGGACGCGTGAACTCCGACGAGAACTGTCAGCGCCTGCAACAAGAGTTTACTTACGCTGTACTGCGCACAGCAGTAATCCATGCTTGTCGGCTGTCTGTTTCGTTCATTCTGTTGCGAGTCGGTGGAATTTCACTGCTGGCATCAACCCCTTCGTGTGTACATTGCTGGTTTGGGATTCCACAACACAACAGCAACTACCAGCCTTGCGCAATTGCTGGTTTGGGATTCAACAACACTACAGTAACAACCAGCCTTCCGTAGGGGCGCAATCGCATACAAGAGACGTTTCGCGCGCAGACTGGCTACGTTCACACTTGGGAAGCGGCAAGCGGGCGGAAAGGCCAAAGCTGCCGGAAAATCTTTTCCGCGCATGTCCAAGTTGTTCACATATGTTTTGCTACCGCCGCTGCCGCTTTCGTCCACATCCATCTAGTCTGCGTACGTTTGTCGGCGTGGTGGCGCTCATTATCGCATTATTTCGAGCGGTATGTTCACTCATTGACCCACCCGTCATTAAAAGTGATCATTTTGTGCAACTTCGCGTGTCATTTGCGACCTTAGGTAAATTCCTCGTTGGCGTTCCGTGATTCTCCTCACACGGGCGCGGTAGCGCTGAGTCACAGGTTGGTGCCTTGGCGTGATTATATTTCTTTAATAGCTTTTATTTACAAGTTGTAATAACATTTCATCATTTCGTATTATTGTCGGCGCCTCCAGGACACCAAAGCGGCAACGGGAACACCAAAGCTAAAACGCGGGCTGGCCCTTGTGTTGGAGCTCGCCAAAGCCTGCGCGTCCTACGTGAGACCTACGCTCCCAATCTATCGTCGCGACGAGAAAAGCACCCCGCGACTTCTGCAACATACCGTGCACGTGCACGAATTATGGAGCGCCAACGAGGAATCTGCCCAACTATTGTCTGCCATGGAAGTGGAAGAAGAAATGGCTTTTATACTTCTACCTACTTGTTTTCTAGAAATGGACAATGAATAAACGGAAGACGCGGACACCTTGGAAACGGTGGTGGTGGGTTCGCCTGGCTTTGCAAAAGCGTGAGAAGTTGGGTCACGCCAAGGCTACGTTGCCGCACCTCCGGTCGCGCGACATACTATCGCGAGTATTGCTGACAGTACGTTTTAGTACCACTCTTGTCGTAGAGCAAGAGGTGGTTCTTGATCGCGTCTATCAGCATTGCAGCCTACACTTTTGGTGCCATGTTCAATTTTACGACCGGTTGTTTACATGCTAGTGTAGCTTCCGGTCGAGCAGAACGATTTTCCGCTGCGTTTCCGCTTCGCCATAGCGAAAAAATCGGTCGGAGACCGATTTGGCTCGCCGCTTGTTTTTCTGCCTGTTTGGCCGCCTATAGCGGGTGGATTTTTGCAAGATTTTGCCGCTTCCGACAGCTCCGAGACCAAGTGTGAACGTAGGCTAAGATCCTGCGCGAGCGCGGCCTAACCGGCACCTGAAGGGAAGCGGCGGAAATGTATACGGGAATTTCGACCACCTGGGGTCTTTAACGTGCACCTAAATTTAAGTAAACGCCTTCATCTAAAATGCGGCTGCCGCATTTGTTGCTTCAGAATGCGGCCGCCACATTCTCGCCCAAAACCTCAGAGAGCGTCAAAGCCTTCACAAACACCGTGACAGTTTTTTTTTTCATATGCAGAAATGATTCGCTGTAAATTACCAACCCAAACGGAAGCGCCCAGGAATGAAATTGTGATATAGTACCACCGGTTCCTTGAATTATGTCAGCGCGAAGCGACGTGAACAAAGGGTGGGTAAGTGGGGCGGGGGGGGGGGGGGGGGGTGTCGCTGAAAACATTTCGGGGGGGGGGGGGGTTTGAACTCCCCCAACGCCCCCCCCCCCTCCCCCCTGGCTACGCCCCTGGCCTGTACGACGCTACGTGTGAAGGCCGACACCGGGCTTCGTTGCGTACGTCCGGCGCTGCGGCATCGAGCAGTAGCCTACCATTTTGGATGCCTTCAAAGGCAGTCACTACTTATTATAGTGCCTTCAAGTTTTGTCAAGCAGACACCCGAAGCGGGAAAACATCCCTTTAAGGGGAGAGGCGGGTCAGAAAACGGCGATTTTCATTAAAGAAATAGGTTTTGTGTTTTTAGTTGTTTCAGCAACATTGATCTCCTATTTCACATATGAAGAAATCAGAGCCAGAAATGATCGGGAAAAGTATAATAAACTCGGTTGAAGCACTCGAGGGGGCAAGAAAAGGCACAGATATGACACATATTCAAGCGCGCGATGCGTCAAACCGCGGTGTCGCACGCCATTGGGCTCATGCAAGGTGGTAGGCCTAAGCTTTTTCTCTCCAAGGTTATATTTGCCGCATCACAATCTCCCCGGTAAGTAATAATAATAATTAACAGAAGTAAACAACTTTTGTAACTTTCAATTGCATTTTTCTCAACTTCATATTTTGAGCAAAACAAGGCGTTTGTGCACAACATTTTATGTACTTATTGTGGTCCAATCAAGACATTTGATGGGCGTAATTTTTAGGATATGTAGAATGCCCTTATCTAGGATTTAATGCAATCACTTAATTTTTTAAGGATGAAAATTTTTAATGTACTCGGGCACCAGCCACTGAATATGAAGCACCAGATACGAAATTCTCTTAAATTGTTGCCTGTAAAGGGAATCGCATTATCTTGCTTATTAGCACTCAGTGGAGTGTTAGGATTAAGAAAAACAATTTTGCACTGCTCCATCATGCTAACTGCTAAGTCCAGCAGCTGCACAAACATGCACTGCTTATCACTTATGCATGGCACTTAGGACATGAAAGCATCGAGATATCCTAAAACTAAAAGTAGATCTCGAATGAAGAGATCAAGCTCTATAAGTGGTAGAATTTTTATTCGCCCAACATCATTATTTAAAAAGAAATGTTGCTGAGGAGCATCTCCCCTAATCAGAACGGGAGCGCAGGTGGGACTTTCGTTTTCAGCTCGCTTACGAAGCAGACGACGCGGCCTCTGTGTCCACGCGTTCCCTCATACCACGTCAAGCCTACGGTGGCGCCAGCTTTTCCAGTGGTGGAGCTCGCCCCCAATAGTGGCGTTTTTGGTATTGTAAAAGGGGTCATCTAATACAACTGAAAAATTTTCCGTTCCTGCGGCGAGCATCGGCGTCCCTCGTAGCCGGGCACAGCAAAGGATGAACGCGAACACTGAGCGCAGCGGGAGATGCAAGACGGCAACAGAGAAGAGGGCGAGAAAGGCGGAACCACGAGGCAGAGGGCAGCACACAAACTTGGCATAGCAAATACAGACAAGTAACATTATCTTTAGATCACAGGGACTTATTCAGCGATCGTAATTTCACCTGCTTTCAGAACTAATCTGCATGAACTTGCTCAAGTACTCTCTTGCATCCTTTCACAATTGCACGACTTTCACGTTAAGTTTAGAGACCAACAAACTAATTTTCTTGCAAATTTTCCTGGAGCTTAAAACAATGTTCAGTAAACAGGATCACCAAGCCCTGTAGCACACATGGCAAACACGTTCAAGCAACACAGCAGTTCACGCAGTCAGGCTTCATGCTGAAAAGTTACTCCACGCATGCTTTGCATGTAACATGAGTTGAGAAAAGATCAGTTGGTAAGAATTTGCTTGAATGACTGCGATTAAATGCCGACGCACAGAGGCTCACCCATATTGTCATTGTCTTGTAGATGTGGAAGCACTGCTTTCTTTTCTGTTAAGCATGAGCACTGAAATCCCCCAACCAGATACAAAACGAGCTAGGGCAGGCAGGGCCACCCTTGCTTTAGCCTAGAATAGCAACAGTTCACGAGATGTCACAGAACAACTTTCTTTGCGTTGTGAATATGGGATGAAATAAACGAGGTTTTTCATAGGCTTATAAAACAGGCAGGACAAAGAGTTCAGAAAGCACTTTTATTTAGCGAGGCCCGGCCATTGTTGATGGGCCTGCCACAAAATGTCTTGCTTTCTTTTTGGCTTCAGGTGAGAGACGAAGAGGCAGAGCCCAGCTGCTGCCTGGGTGTTGTGTTGGTGGTGTTCGCAAGTCAGCGCATGGTCTGGACAATGTCGTCTATCTTGAGGATACTACGCACGGTCTCGGACGCCAGAGTGATTGCACTCACAGATACCAGCAGGGGCTGTACCACATTCTCCTCCAAGATGTTGGTCACGGAGCCCTGCATATTAGTAAATTTGTGAACGCAGACATTTGCAATACAGGCGCCAAATGCAACCCTTGTTTGAATGACACCAAACTTGAGGCTAAGGTGGTACGTTATGTAGCCAGCACACACACATCAGAAAGCTTGCATCACAGATCACCGTGGAGACTCATAGGGGTCTTAAGGCGAAATGGCAAAAGTCATCACATACATGTGCATGGCTGGCATCACAACAGCTGTTGACAAATGCCAACATAGCAATGAGGCATTCGTACAAGGTCTTATCATGATTACTAGCAAGATATCTGGTGCCAACGCTGCAGCAGAAAAGTATGGCAGTGATCAAAACTTTATACTTTGGCTTTAAACATATTGTGGCTTCTTATGCACTGTCTTGAAGCCAGCCTCACAACTTCCAATTATTGTGAATGCTACCATTTGACTACATTTTAGAGCCTCTTGCTGCAGGTTTATCTACATCGGAAGTTATTCACCTAGCCTTGCTGCTACTGCAAAATACCAGCTATATTAATGACAGGACACAATAAAAAACTACCACTCTAAGAAACTACATTTAGCACTAGGAGCTGCATTATTTCCATTACGGCAGTCAAATCAGGATTTGAACGATAGTGCATTTCATTTTCATGTCCACGTTTTGATCATACTTTGTGGCTTCCTTATATATTTACCATTTAGAACCTAATCATTTAAAATTTGCAATGGGGAAATGAGCAGCCTTGTACTACTTAGCATTTAAGTACAGTCGAACCCACTTATAACAGTATTTAAGTGCCATGAAAATTCCATTGTTATAACCGATAATTGTTATAATCAATTTGCAAAAAAAAATCAAAATAGGGGGACAGCAGAGCTGTTCTGAGAAAACTATAATGGCGGGGAGGCCAGTGCCCCTCCTCACCACTTCCCTCCATCCGGCTGCTGATTGTGTTGACTTGTTTAACTGTTTTTTTTATTCTGCTTCCTGCGCGCTCCGACCCGCCTGTAACAAGCCGCGACAGTCAGCGTTCAAGAATAGCACTGCTATAACTGCAAAGCGAGCAACGGGGACGAATTACAGTAAAAGATTGAGGACCTTAACCAAGAAAGTGTAAGAGTGGGGTTGAAGATTAATATGCAGAAGACAAAGATAATGTTCAATAGCCTGGCAAGGGAACAAGATTTCAGGATCACCAGTCAGCCTCTAGAGTCTGTAAAGGAGTACGTTTATCTAGGTCAATTACTCACAGGGGACCCTGATCACGAGAAAGACATTTACAGAAGAAAAATTGGGCTGGAGTGCATACGGCAGGCATTACCAAATTCTGATTGGGAGCTTACCATTGTAGTTGAAAAGTGTACGATCATTGCATTCTACCGGTGCTAACATATGGGGCAGAAACTTTGAGGTTAACAAAGAAGCTTGAGAACAAGTTAAGGACCTCACAAAGACGGAACGTAAAATGTTAGGCCTAACGTTAAGAGATGTGTAGATCGGAGAACAAACGGGGAAACCGATATTCTAGTTGACATTAAGCAGAAAAAATGGAGCTGGGCAGGCCATGCAATGTGTAGGATGGATAACTGGTGGACCATTAGAATTACAGAATGGATACCAAGAGAAGGGAAGCGCAGTCGAGGAAGGCAGAAAACTAGGTGGGGTGATGAAGTTGGAATCAGCTGGCGCAAGAAGGCGTAATTGGACATCACAGGGAGATGCCTTCATCCTGCAGTGGACATAAATATAGAATGATGATGATGAACTGCAAAGCGGGGTCACGGGCGGCAAGTGACATGAGCTCCGCCGAGGCATCACTTTAGTGGCCTCAAAAGGGGCCTTTTAAAAAAACGCTTAACCTTGCACTCGGCTGCGCAACGCTTGAAACAGCGAAGCTGGGCAATCGTAGCCCAGCATTTTCCGGAAGTGCGCGCAAACTTTTCATCTTATTACTCACGATGATGGTAATTTCTTTTCGCGCGTCTCGGACTTACGGCCATCACTGTGCATTGCATAGCACAGCTTGCAACACCGACACCATGTTCCAATGCCGACACCGCGTTCCAGGAGTCCCGCTCCATGAATGCGTCTCTCTCTCGCTCTCATAGCGTGCAAGACCTCTTCACCTTGCAGAGCACGAGCGCACGAATGCGCCAGCTATGCACAAAGACGACAACGCTCGAACGCAATCATATGGTTCGCATAAATGCATGCTCTGCAGGCGTCGCTGTATAGCCTAGTGGTTACAACGCTCGCTTTGCGACCGGGGGTACGCAGGTTCGAATCCCGCCTTGGCAAGGAAATCATTTTTTTCTTTCTTGATAGTTTCTTGCTACGCACCACAAATTATGGCTGGCTTAAACAGCTTCGCTGTTAAAATGCGAGAAGGTTGCCGCGGCAGCCTCTCAGCTTGAGAAATCCAGAAGTAACGCTGCGGCGAGATCACCACAAGCATATCTCCACGTACTTCTCACTGGCTTGCACGAGAAAACCCCTTGTCCGTCAGTTTTGCTTGCTTTATGTGAAGCTTGCAGACATCCTTCTCCAAGGCATCCAGGTGCTCCATGTAATCAGCGGAAGATCCCTCACAAAAAATGAATCCCCAGAGGGACTGAATCATCTGCAGGGCCTCCTTCGAGGACAACGTTGAGGCAGCCTGCCCTACGGCGTCATCGCTGCTGCAGTCACTGTCGTTATCAGATCCAAGCACGTTCACAACGATCGCCTCATCGGTTAGAAGCACTTCATTTCCAAATCCAAAGCACTTCTTTTCACCGGCAACGTCGTGCATTGCTGATGATCAGCAGGCAGATCAGCCATCTTCTGTTTCAGCGGCAAGTCAAACGAGGCTGAGAAACCACATGGTCAGGAAAGACTTTGACGCAACCAACAAAGACGAGCACAAGTGACTGAACCTGTTGGCAGAACTGCGCAGAATGAGGCGCTAGCCAGCCAACGAGTGATCTGGGAGGAGCGCCCAAATGGTGCCCAGCGCTGTCAGCCCAGCCCACTCGTGTTTGGAGGAGTGGAAGAGCAATGGGAGAGAGGCACGCAAGGCTGGCGATGCGGAGAAGGCCGGAAAATAACTCGCAGATGTGAGCAGCGGCTCAAATTTCTCTTTCTTTTTAGAGCGCAGCTAAGGCGCCCGTTCCTGTGGCACGCATCTGCGTTCCTCGTAACTAAGTGAACGAGCACAGCAAAGGATAAAAGAGCAAACATGGAGCGCAGCGGGAGATGAAAGACGGCAATAGCATAGAGGAAGGTGCAACAAAACCATGAGGCGGAGGAGGAGGGTATGGCGAAAGCATGAGAAGAAATGCCCAGTACCACCAAGACAGACTCCGCGGTGACGATTACGAGATGGTGCCAGAGTAGCGCGCGTAAGACATATGGAAACAAAGCGCTGCATGAGCGGAGGTCTGTTAGAGGCACATGCTGCGAATCGCGCCCATTCATCACCCACACGCTGCCTCTTGCCATCTCCCGCGACACACTTTGCTCCATTTGCAACGTGCCGAACGAGACAGATTGTCCACGCCAGCCAATATATCGTGAAATGAATACACGTATAGAGTTGCACTCAAATTTTGCATTAGAGAGTATCGCAATTGTCTGTGAATTTTTCTCTTCGAGGATTTCACATTCCATTACCTTTCGGCATGGACACCCAGTAGCCAGACTTCCATCTTTATAACGAAAAATGTGGCATGGAGGCATTGCAGTAAGCAGGTTATTTCACCATAGAAAAAACACGAAAGTTGACGTAGCAGCTTTTCATTGTTATAACTAATATATTGTAAGAACCAGTGTCGTTATATGTGGGTTCCACTGTATATCAATAGTTATTTGTTCAAAACCCAACTGACAAAAGATTTTCTACAACCCACCCCTGCTACCTTGAACGAAATTTCATCTCAAACAAGCCTGTGGTATAGCTGAAATAGCATTTTAGCAACACCCTTCAACTGGCCAAAGGCTATCACCAGCATACTTTCCAAAAGCCGTTGCACAGTGAAACTTGACGAGACAATCGTCCATTGCATCTCAACATGGACTAGTGTGATGGAACTAACACAGCAACCCCAAAGAACCTTTCCCGAGACTCACCTTGCGCACGTTGATGCCAGAATCACGGTCTCCCTGGGCGTGCCTGTTGCGGAGCTCGGTGACGGTGGCGATTGGGTGCAGGCCGGCATTCTCGGCGAGCGTGTATGGCACCACCTCCAGGGCCTCGGCAAAGGCCCGCACGCAGTGGGCCTCCAGGCCACGCAAGGTGCGCGCCCTCTCCCCAAGCCGCAGCGACATTTCCATCTCAGGAGCACCGCCGCCCGCTATCAGGGCCCTGCACACGTGGTACAGATGGTGCCACACAAGCTGTGATTATCGAGGCAGCTTGGAAATAGGTGGTGTCTAAAACATGGCAGCAATAACATGTTTCCAGCCCCCCAATCAGATTTGGCAAATGCATAGGCTTCGAGATTTGCTTTTGTTACTCTCGGGTAACCATTGCTGGGGCATGGGGGTGGAACACCACCTACACCTGGGTGGCACCACATAGACTCAAGACAAGGGGCTAAGCCATCTCGAGTCAAGTGTGTGGCCCTTTCGTTACTGCACTTCTTTCACCAAGCTGAGATCATAAAGGGTGCACTTGCATAAAGACGGACGATGAGCCAAACTCATCCAGTGTTCTATTTTTCATGCAACCTATAAGACGATTTGACCTTGCCGACTGCTCTGTGCTTTTGCGAACAACACCAGATGGTGCAAGGAGCCCGTTAATGAGCGAAGTTAGGAACATGCTGGCGAAATGTGCGTTGAAGTCTGTGAGCAGAGAATGACACTTCTGTTATGGTGTTAAATATATTTTTCTCATAAACAATATTTTTTTTGGTTTTGGCTTATATATTGAACAGAACTGTTGATACTTAAAAAAAAACAACTTTAGCTTGTTTTTTTACTTTCTTTTACTGTCACTGAAGGGTTAAAGGCTAACTGCAATTAAAGTTCACTTTAGATTAAATTGTCAAACAAGGGTGGTGTACACTATTGAAGAATTCTTGGCAAAGCTACAAAAAAAAAAAAAAACGGCCTTTATATAGCATCTTGGCAAAGGACACTGGCACATGGATGTTGGTAGGCGTGATGCGTATCCCAGAACATGGCTTCCGAGATGTTTAGCATGCTGCGGGCATAGAGCTTCTCCCTGTATTACCTAGAGCAGGGGTTCTCAGGTACGTTCATCCCAGGGAACCCTGCTAAGCTCCATAAAGTGCCAAGGAACCCCCCCCCCCCCCCCTATTTAACCGAATTATCAAGGGTATCAAGAAAACAAACAAATGCTGCACTACGTCAACACGCTTTTATTTACTCAATGAATCGTCAAATCTTGTTTCTATTTAGCACAAGACCAGTGTGGAAGCTGAAATTCTCTTCATCTCATGACTGATTAGTGCTAGCAGCGGCGAAGGCCTCGCGACATCCTTCGCAGCGCGCGTTTTCATCTGAGACGCGCTTTGCACCAATGGGCGCACATCCCGATTATTTTTTCGCCACTCAGCTGCTCACCAACAAATTGTCCGTCCATCGCGAAGTAGCCGGTGCTTTTTATCTTCGACAGCTTTGCACTGAGTAAAAGCGAAACTACTGCTTGCCGCAACCGCTGTCGACGAAACCGCGGCCGCTATCGACGTAATCATGGACGGCGACCTTGCGGTTCAGAAGGCAGGCGGCTGACAGACGCACCAAGTCAAAATGAAACTACCTTTCGCTACAAGAAGTGCGGACGAAACTGGGGTCGCTATTGACGCTGCCATGGGAGGCGACTACGCAGTTGTGAAGGCACGCAGCCGACGCGCGCATCGAGTGAAAACGCAACTACTATTTGCCCCAACCGCTGAGGACGAAACTGCGGTGGTTATCGACGCGATCAGAGATAGCGACTACGCACTTACGGAGGCACGCGGCTGGCCGCCAACGCAGTGTTACGCGCGGCGATAAACGCAAGAATAAAGGCTTTAAAGGCACAATTAGGCAGGAAGCGCTTCGGCGTTGCTGTCAGTCACGTGCCGCGTACGATTGCCGCTGAGGACCACGGTGCAAGCTGAGGACCACGGCGATGCGGACTGCGCCGCTTCGTTTCGGTTGGACTGCTACTGCCGTTCTTGCTCTTCTGCGGCGCGCATTTGCGGTTCTCCGCGTTTTTTTTTTTTTTAAATTTTCCTCCAACGTATAGGTCAGTGCGCACGCTATCGGCACCTACCCTATCTACAAATAGGAGAAAGGCACATGGGGGTAAGTTACGGCCTCCGAGATTCAAGTGCGAAAGCTTAGGCGCGCTGCCCGTTCTCAGAGGTTGGGTGGCTACAAGCTGCTTGCGTATTTATTGCGCAGTTTGCGCGTTGCTGTTACGCACTGTGATGTGCTTTTTGACACTCGGGCATGGGTAATGGAGGTTCTTTGGATCAAGCGCACCTCGTGTTCGCCGTTTTAGACACTTGTCGAGAGCGGGACCAGGGAAAATTTATCAGTGGCTCGCGGAACCCCGAGCAGGGGCCTGCGGAACCGGTAGGTTCCACGGAACCCACTTTGAGAACCCATGACCTAGAGGGTAACCTGGCGCTGCTGCGCCGTTGTATGCACAGGAATGCCAGTACATGGCGACTTCGGATTTGCATCATTCTCGAAGAGCCAGACACCTTAAAGACGCGCCTAGCTAGCACCGTTCCGACTGTCACAATGATTCATTTTCTACTATAACAGCACGCTGAGTGCTGTTTTACCTTTATTATTACAAAAAGACGCGTTTTGTTTAATTATGAAGACTTGTGATTGGATGTACAATTATATAAACGTAAAAAGTTATCAGCGGGCTGTTAAAGTTGGAGGACAGACGACATGATTCCCGCTCGCTTTTGAACAGTTTGTCGTCTGTTTTTGCTTTTGTTTGCTTGATTATGCATTACAGGTCAGTAAACTTTATTGAAATATGTACTATATGTGAATGAAAATCTTTTATGAAGATTTTATTATAACGCATTACCTGTGTAGCCATATCCACGTTTTAGATGAAGCCTCGTACAAAACCAGCCAACACAAGCCTCCCGCAACCATCACGGTCATTCCCATGACGGCACAGCGCTCATTAGAAAACTCCCATAGACGGTGGTGCCAGATTTCCCTCTGGGTAATATAGTGGCAAACTCTATGGCTGCGGGCACTACCCAATCTCGGAGGTCACGCCCAGGCACAGCCACTGGTTCTCTATGTTCGGCATTATTTCCAGTTAGCAGTAATCACGGGAGTTTTTTTTAGTTTGAGAATCAAAAACATCTATGGCAAACAAGTTCTACGTTTCATAATGAAGTCCTCAATGCACACACAATGGTGCGCACATTGAAGCACCCTACGTCTCTAAATAATAGCCTGCAGGGGTGGCAGAACATGGTTGGTGGTAAGCCGTTGTGGGAAGAACGTCCTCAATATGTTCTTTTGCCAACAGGCGTGGAGATTTGGTGCGAGATCCTGAACACGGGCAGGAATGACAGCTGCACACATGAAGTGGGGTTCGAGACCGTATGTGCGCTTACTGGATGGAAAAACGAACTATGGGATTTCACGTGCCAAAACAACGATTTGATTAAAGCACGCTGTAGTGGGGGACTCCAGATTAATTTTGACCACCTGGATTTCATTAATGTGCACACAATGCATGGCACACAAACGCTTTTGCATCTCACTCCCATTCCATTACGGCCGCCGCGACCGAGGTTAAAGCCTTGACCTCCAGCTCCACAGTGCAACGTCACAGCCACTGAGCTGCGGCAGCAGATAAGAACGGCGTAAGCTTGTGCCTTGGAATAAGGCTCCAAAGTGAGCTTACTCAACATATCCTAAGCAGCATTGTGGCGTCAAAGGAGGCAGAGAGAGAAGAGTGGTAAGCCAAGCATGATGGCACAATTTACGCGGGGCTCTTAGTACTTATCTTGCTTTTCACGCTTCCCTTAGTCCAACACCCAATTAGCCTACTTATAATATGTCTGCAAAGAGCCCTCTGCTCAAAAGTGCTTCCTCGCCCTTGCCACACATCAGAACCTTCACAATACAATTCATCGATGCCCTCAGAGGTGTCCTAAGGCATTAGTGGAATGGTTTCATCACGTGCGTGGCAAAATGGTGGCGACATGTACCGGTGAGACCAAAATTACAGCACACTATGCTGCACGCAACTTCTATTAAACCATATCCTTACAACATGCTAAGCTCTTTTCAGGCACCTTTGCATTGTTTCCCACAGACACAGTAAAAGCAAAGCTCAGGTTAACATGAACTAGTTCCCCCTGTGTACAGCGGATAACACACAGTTCTGCCACCAACTCACGTTCTGAAACTGCTTCGATCTTTGGGCATATCTGAAGGCTGAACTGTGGGTGTCCGTTGATTACTGCACCACCAGTGAGTGACAAAAATGAGTCTTAGTTCTGGCACGACAGACTATACTGACTACAGCTGCGTGTACACAGAGTTGTGTATTCTGTGCTCCTTCATACTTGGCTATCTGTCTAAGTACGAATTAGGTGATCCACTCTATACAGCAGGCCTCCCCTGCATTAGCACAAAATCCTGCCTGTAGGTCAGGACAGCACCGGACAACTCACCTGCGCTTGACGAGGCAGCGCACCACGCAGAGGGCGTCGTGTAGTGACCGCTCTGCCTCCTCGAGCACCAGCTTGTTGGAGCCACGGACCAGGATGCTGACGGTGCGACCCGGGTTGGCCACGCCCGTCACGCGCACATACTTGGAGCTGCCCGTGGTCACCTCCTCGACGAGCTCGGCCGAGCCCAGCGCGTCTGCGGTGAAGTGGTCGAGCGAGGCGATGGGGCGGCAGCCCAGGCTGCGGCACACAAACTCGATGTCCTCCCGCTCAATGTCCTTGACAACGAGGATCTTGGTCTTGGCGAGGAAGTGCAGCGCCAGGTCGCTCAGGGCGTCGCGCAGGATGGACTTCTGCACCAGGAGGACATTGCAGCCGGCCTTCTTGATCTGCTTGATGATGTTGAGGATGTAGGTGCGCTCCTCCCGCAGCACCCGGTCCATGGCCGTGTAGTCACTCACGATCACCTGGTGGTCCATCTGCAAGGCAAGGTCACAAGCAGCACCAGAGGGCATGAAGTGCTGTCCAGTTTGGAAGCTGGGACAACAAAACAAGACACCAACTCGAAACTGAGGTTCACTCTGGCAATACCATACTTTGCCGACTTGACTATATAGAGTACGCAGTCTATACACCAGTTTAAATGCTGAAAGTTTCGCAGGGGGTGAACTATGTATAAGTGTGGACTATACGTGATTATTTTTTAATGTTGGAGGTCCAGGTAAACAAGGCCAGACTACACCTGCAAATTTTTCCTGCACTCAATCACGTAGCAAAATCAGTTTCGTAATGACCGTCACTGCGCAGGAGCAATACCTTCAGCTCACGATATGCAAGCGAGTGCTGATAATGGCTCTTGCTACGACAGCCCCGACGAGTGTTTTTCAAAGGCTTTAGAATTGACTCCTTTATATGCAGTCTAAAAAGGACCCAAGCTTTGACTCCGATTTAGTTGCCGGAACAGTAACGCAGAGCCCATAATAACGTTTTGATAATCCTGGAGCAAGTTTCCAGGTGCGGCTAGTCTAGAAAACCAATTAATAATTAATGACCGTACCAATACATTTTTTACACAATGACATTCCAGCCTTTCTTCTGTACGAATGTACTCTCCGTGGCCAGAAATAAAGGGGAGCAAGTTCTCATTTTTCCTTTATGTGGAGGGGTGTTATGGCATTGCTAATGCCACACGGTGAACTCACATCAGTTTTCGGGGGAGAGATGCAGAACTGGATGAGGCCAATCTTGGCCTTCTCCACACGGTGAGGGCCCCCGCTGCCAGCCACCTTCTGAGTGAACACCAGACCATCAACCAGCTCCATGTCCTCCACCGTGCCACTGAAAAACAGCAACACAAGGTCAAGCAAGTTTCACCACACGTATTGATGCAATGTTTAATGCCCACATTTGCTGGCTCTGGAAGCCTTTTTTCATCGTAGCTGCAAAATGGACTGCAGGCTGTGAGCATGCCAAACCCTTGTAGCTTCGTGACATTTTCAGGGTTTCAGGAAAATAGGCCATGGTATAATAACCACATTTACGTGCAAACCACAGTGCGCAAAAAAAGCAAATGGGCATGCAAGCTGTCCTTGGCTTGCTTCATTTCACCGTTATGCACCATGTCACGGGCAGCACCACTTGCTCGCCATACTGCAACCACCAGCTGTGCGTGCTCCTAACTTTGACGTCAGTTTGTACTGGAAACCTTTGAAAACGCCAAATAACTAATTCTAGCCAAGGCAAGTACTGAATAAAGTAATGTGCTTGAATAGCCTGCAGCTGACAGCACGCACTTTTTGCTTGTTGTCAATGCTTCGGTGGGAAAAGTTGCACGAGCTATTATACAACGAAAAAACTACCATCGCCTGCTCACTTAGTCCGAGCTTTACTTATTTATTTGGCAAATGAGATAAGGCTTGCAAAAAAAAAAAAAAAATGGGGGGGGGGGGGGCAGCAGTTGCAGCACGACAATGGCGAAACTTCCATTTAAATGCTGACTTGTGCATCTTCCACTCCTGGGGCACATCAGCAAGGCTCACTGACATCAGACATAGCACTTTCAGACATTGCTCACTGCTGGCATTAAAACAAGATTATTTAATTTTTCTTGCATCTAGCTTGTGAATGTATGCCCAATTTAGCCCTGCTTGGTACAATCCTGTCATGGCAGATGAACATGAGGAAAGCTCTCCGCAGGCAAATTTACCGTGACAAATGCTTTCGTAGGCAGAAAGTCACATGACACGAAGTCTGCATTCCATGGCAGGGTGCACAGTTTGAATAGTTGACGCAGCAGGCACAAGGAGGCAGCCCCATTGCCTCAAGGGGGCCTACAAAAATAAAAAGTTCTCTCTCTCCCCGAAGGCAGGCCCAAGACTAAAAAATTGCAGTGCTAAAATGATTTTTCTTATTGGCCAATGCCTTTTTCAGGCACACGCAATGTCAGAACACTTACTATCAGTTGGTGCCCTGCCAGGTGTCACGAGAACGAAATTTTTTCCATGAACCGACCCTTCCGTAAACCACTGGCTAAGAATAGCTGTCCCACACCCATCTGTCCACACATCAGAATGTTTGCAAAGAAAGATCACCGTGTAGACTCATAAGTGTCCTAAGGCGTGTGGGCAAATATTCATCACGTGTGTGGCAGACAGAAACAGGACAGCAAAACAGTCAAACATCTTATCCTGCATGACTGCCAGGACGCCTCAGTTTAACAGGACAATAAAGAGAAAAAATATTTGAGGTGGGTTCATAAGTTAGCCTTCCACAAAGACCATTAGAGTTACAGAATGGATATTAAGAGAAGGGAAGTGCAGTCGAGGACGGCAGAAAACTAGGTGGGGTGATGAAGTTGGGAAATTTGCAGGCATAAGCTGGAATCGGCTAGCACAAGGGGTAATTGGAGATCACAGGGAGAGGCCTTCGTTCTGCAGTTGACATAAATAGGCTGATGATGATGAATACCAAAACGGGCTAGCCCGTCTTACCACAAGACAAGCTCGGTAAGCAAAAAAGACGATGCAAAAAAAAAAAAAGGACGGCGTGAATTTCAATGGCCTTCAAGTTCCCACAAAACACGTTGTGATGTCTTGGACTTCGCCGGCGTCTGCCCAAGCATAGCTAATTCCTTAACAGCACGGATAGACTTCATTGCTTTCAGCAAGAGGCAATGACTGAAGTTAAGAATTGTCAGAAACTCTGTCAAATTGCCAGACGTTACGCCGCAAAATTGTAAAATTGGAACTTATAACTTCATTTTCTATTCTAGTAACCAAACCATCAGCACAAAATAAAGAAGAACAAAGTTCTAGAAGAATTGATCAATATAAACTGATATAGTGTGTGTTCTTTAGTGCCCCTTTAAAAGCTTACGGCAGCCACTTGACCTGAGTTGCAAAGTTAATGTCGCATGCAACATCTGAACAAGTGTCATATGCATGTCTGCATGTCAAGTAGATACTAGAACACTGAAGCACGGGATTGAAAGAATATCTATTATAATGTGTTGAGCTTTTCGCATTGACATCATTGTACTATGGCACAAATCAATGGCTTGGACGATTGGCGTGTCTGTAGCTAGACACAAGCAGATGCCTTCAGACAAAAACAAAATCAATCTCTTTATTATGGCATATCGTAATGAGTGCTGCAGAATATGAAAGGCTTGTAGCACTCTGTTGGCATGCTCAAGAAATGCCTACAAGCTGAGAGACCACGAAGAATGCAAGTACTGAAAGCGACGCCCTAACTTGACTGTGCATATGCAGCAGGTTATGGCGGCTGCCGTTAAGACTGCAAAGCATGTACCATAAGCTCATTTGTTAGTTTGTTATGAGGCCAGACGGGCGGGCACATGGCGGGCGTTGCATAGCAAGGCCAAGGGGATGGACACTGCTGTAGTGGATCGGCTAATTGGACCTAGACTCTAGACTTCCTATGGGAGCATGCTTATTGGGGATGGACTCCTTGTGCATTCGCCCACACTATTTGCAAACCCATGTGCATTACCAGCGAGAGGTTAGCTTTTCTGTAACGCTTAGTAGTCAGAGCCTACCTTATGCGCTAATTTTCACCATGACACATGCATGCTAAGCAACACAAAAGAGAGCACAGCTGAGACAGAAACAAATGCAATGAAATGCATCTGCTCTTGCAAGGCAAGCAATATATATTCAATTTATTTTGAATATTAGAGCAACTTTGTATGCTTCTCAAACCGAATACTCTTGCACCCATAATTTTTTTTCATAGAGATCCTTCCATTATAAGACAGGCTAAAACTAGCTGCCCAAAGCCATCAGTCCACACATCAGAATGTTTGTAAAGAAAGATCACCGTGGAGACTCAGAAGTGTCCTAAGGCGTGTGGGCAAATATTCATCACGTGCGTGGCCGACAAGCCGCAACAGGACAGCAAAACAAAGGCTTTTTTTACTCACATTGAACATGAATACAGAATAAGGACATGTCGCATTTGTCAGAAAGTTTCTTCAATTTTAATATGTTGTAACATTAGAATTATGGAAGCCTTTACAGCACAAGCTAGCTGCCAAAAGCCATCAGTCCACACATCAGAATGTTTGTAAAGAAAGATCACCGTGGAGACTCAGAAGTGTCCTAAGGCGTGTGGGCAAATATTCATCACGTGCGTGGCCGACAAGCCGCAACAGGACAGCAAAACAAAGGCTTTTTTTACTCACATTGAACATGAATACAGAATAAGGACATGTAGACGCATTTGTCAGCAAGTTTCTTCACTTTTATATGTTGTAACATAAGAATTAGGGAAGCCTTTACAGCACAAGCTTGTTTAGTTGACCCTTGTTAATTTGGAGAATTAAGCGATTCACAGCGTCTGGTCTCTCCCAACTTGCACGTTTATTTACAGCATGAACTGTCCGTGCCATTTGTCATCAAGCAATGAGCTGACGAGCACAGGTAGCACCGCAGAGCCAATGATAATGTAGCTGGGCAAAAGCTGCGCTAGTACTTAACTAACAGGAATTGCTGCTGTACTCTTCATACAATCACTGTTAGGTAAAAGAGGTGCACAAACACAGCCTATTTTCTTGCTCTGTGTTAAGCGGCTCATGCATGCAGGACTCCTGCAGCCCAGCACATACAGCAAGCCCTTTCTATGTTTTTTCTCTTTTTCATACCAGGGCCAAGAGGGCAGCCGAAGCCAGAGGGTTCCTGGATTAAGGAACCTTCCCACCTCAGGGTGATACCGGGCCTTGCTCGGGACAGTTTCACGAATAAACGTTTTTCTCTCTCTCATACGAGACATTTGAACCACTCACTGTCGGTGAATTAACGCAACCATGAATATAATTCACGATATGAAGGTGAGGGAGGGCACATTTGATTATTATCTATTGTACCGTGACTACGGGTGCGCAATGAACACATGCTTGTATGTTTAGCATAGTGAAATGTGTGGAAGCATTGTGGTAGCAGCCACCGCAGATTGCCTGTCACCTGCGGAATCTGTACTAGCCTCACAGAATGAGACATTAATTTAAGCCTAATACAATCGGTTTTGTTCGTACCGTCTCCAGTTCGTGTTACATCGGTGTCGCGGAATGAGACATCAATTTAGGCCTGATACAATCGGTTTTGTTCGTAGCGTCTCCAGTTCGTGTTACATCGATGTAGTTTCGACTCTAATGTTTAGACCAGACTTCATACTGCCGTTGGCGACCAGTTGCGCAGCGGTGCAACAACACCCTCAAGTAATTGCGCATATTGGGGTATTCTGCTTTAAAATTTCCCAGTAATGTTTCCTTCAGTGAATATAGTACAAGTCCTGGGTCATGCTCAAGCACGGCGACAATTCACCCACCGCCTAACATGTCGCAAATGGAGCGCAGTGTGCTGCACTGAGGGGGTTTCACCGGGTGGTAACCACCTCTTCCTTTTTTCTACCAGAAACTGGCTCAGACTAGCTGTCCCACGGCTGTATGTATGTCCACACATCAGAATGTTTGCAAAGAAAGGTCACCGTGGAGACTCAGAAGTGTCCTAAGGCGTGTGGGCAAATATTCATCACGTGCGTGGCAAGACAACCGCAACTGGACAGTAACCAAATAAAATGCTTTTAGACATTCTGCCAGAATGGCTGACCGCTATGACAGCTAGTGTTAAATATAAAGCTTAACAATTTCCTGTCCGCAGGGAAAAACAGCCCTATTTGAGTAGTCTGGTGACTTTCTTTCCTATCAGAGAGCACGCTTGATACTAAAGTTTATAGTATCAAATTGAAGAGGAAGAAGTTTTCTTTCTAACAGTATTACTCCCCAAAAACATGATTATTAAAAAGCATATGGAAAAAAATCAACAAAAATTTTGTAGAAAACAAGGTTTTATAAAAACTCTATTGTTGCTTCGCACAGAAACCTTTCTTTTAAATTTCAGAATTACACATTCAATGCAATGGACCTGCGCGATATTCCACCAAATATCATATTTCTATGTAAATTTTTTTTTTAGATATAAAGAATGTTAACACTAGTGTGATGCCAAGGCTGACCCCTGCCATCTTTTTGCAAGAAACATGTTAACACCCTGTAGATAAGAACTGTGACCTTTAGAACATGCAGGATATCTTAATATCGGCACACAGCAACATTGAAGCGGTTCGGCAAGAAAGCAAGACTCCGTTCGGAAATTTGACAAACCAAAGTTGTCTTTCGGGCCACTGCTGCTTCCAAAAAGTCGCACGCAGAAGCATTAGAACCGGCAGAAATGCGACGTTTCTGTGCATGAGCGGTGCGCGACGCCGACACCATCTCGGAAAGTATGAGCGCTCAATGTGCCGACCACAGCCCTTCTCCGGAGGCACTTTTGAAATCCGCATGTAATAGAAAAAGAAAACCAAAAATTAAATCTGACTAAATAGTTCCTAAATAACCCAATAAATGGTGCTAGCTGCAGAGAGCGCTTGGAAAGCTGAAAAATACTAATTTGCAATGGTCGATAGCGGGCTATCCATGGGAATAAGTGCGGACAGGAATGTGTTAAGAGAAGTTTCGTCCGAGAGCAAAATTTTTTTTTTGAGAACTGCTTTTTCGAGCTATGATAGAGTAAAACCTTGTTAATTTGAAGTTCGCCAGATGGTGAAAAATCTTCAAATCAGGTGGATTTTAAAATTATCCATCAGAAAGGAAAAAAAGAAGTATAAAGCTGACCTGCGCGACCGACACATGCATGTCACGTTTAGTACTTCACGCATAACATGACTACTCGAAGTAATCATTGATCCTGGATTGTTTGCTACAGTATTTCATTGCACCAAGGGTCATGATCTCTAGCCCACTAATCATGCACAGCCTCTCAGTCACCACCGCCACAAACCACTAAGCTGCGGACGACGTTCAGACTCGATAACCGTCACTAAAGCAAGCCCACAAGTGGGCTGATAATCGTCCCTGCCATCACCTACAAGCACACTGCCAAGGACTTTGTCTTCCACATTCATGTATGACATCTGCAAGTCTGCCTCTATGTTCAAATAGTCGGCAAAGCCCTAGTCAGCCTAGTTTGTCACTCCCGTCGCCATCTTTGCACACTATCAGAAAGCATGTGGCCCAGATTTTTTATGCGGTAGAAAACATGACAGCACGTGACGCAGCTGATACTCGCACAGGAAGAACGATAAATAAAAAAGCAAAGGTGGCACATTTATTATGATGATCACTTCCTTCTTTGTAGCGGGCTTCCCAAAAATTGGCATGTGCCGCCACACAACATAACTTTGCGCAGCTGTACGGTTTATCAGCACCCACATCACAGAATCTGGCGCTCACTTGATTGGTGGTGTCCGAATAGCAGTGCCAGTGATGCCTCCCTTGGATCCCATCTCAAAAGTCGCGTATTTATGTACTGCAAGTGCCAGAAGCAATTAAGGCGAGATAGAAGCAACTGAAAGAGCCAAAAACTAGTCATGGCTGCTGTGTCACGTCCTGCCACAGCAGCCATGCAAAGGCAGAAGCACTTCGCAGCATGCCAATCTCCGAGGCCACAACTGGAATTTACGAATTATCTGGATAGATGCGCGTGGGCAGTCCAAATTATCCGGTATATTTGGCATTGCAAATTACGGGGCTGCACAATTTCTACTGCCATCTGTACACACATCAGAATGTTTGCAAAGAAAGATCACCGCAGAGACTCATAAGTGTCCTAAGGCGTATGGTCAACAATTCATCACATGTGTGGCAGACAGCTGCAGCACGACAGCTAAGTGCAGACATCCTATCCTCGCTATAGCTTGCCAGCAGGCAGAAAGCTTTAAACATATGTGCTACAGAATGAGCTAAACTGCCAATGTTTCAGTCAATGTGGCATGTAACATCGGGGCCAGTGTAAAACACGTGCATCAAATGTTAGGTATATAGATACAGTAGAACCTTGTTGATACGATCCCGTTACGTACAATTTCCTGAAGCCAACGTTTGCAATCAAGAACAAAAAAAAAAAAAAAAGTTCACGAACAATTACTCAGTAATGTGAAATCTATGCGCAGCTCTTTAGATGTTTTGATTTTGCGGCGTGGGTGCGTTTCACAGCAGTCGCCACAGACCAACCTCCGGTCATGCACTGCTTTGTTTCCGATTACGGTATCGAGAGAGGCGTTCACTGCACACTTTACCGATGAGGTCATCGGCGAACAAACGGCAGTGCGCTACTGTGGTGCCACCTCTTAGTTGACACAGACAGACCTGCACTGTTTCCTCAGTAGCTACTCTCCTCCTCCTCATACTTCCGCTGTACCTTCCGCTTTGCTCCTCTCACTCTTCGCTATCACTGTCATTCATTCTCCGCATACGCTCTCTTTCATCCTCCTCCGTGACAATAGATTGTTCGCTCGGTTACGCTGACAGCGACACCGCTCAACGGACGAACGGGCAGTTAAGAGCTGCCCTGTAAAAATGGCCAAATAAAGGTACACATTTTTTACCGGTTCATGTGTTCCCGGAAAACATAATCTTACGCCACCAACATTCAGCACATTGCCATAATTCCAATCGTATCATACATTTTCTGGCCGCTAGATCCCATGTAAACAAGAAAAGGTGCAAGGCGCACTGCCATCGACAACAGTAGCCGCCTGCTGTGGCAGCTTCCCCACGGTACTCGCCTGCCCGTATCATCTGAAAACGCCATTGTGCATTCTGTTTCTTATTCTGGTACCAGCAAATCTCCTCCTGGGTCATGGCATGCTGCATTCACAGCTATTGCTGCCAACCCTATCGCGATAAGCATCTTCACTTATCTGTTTCGCAGCGCGTAGGGCGTGGTGCCATTGGAAGCGTACTGCATGCTTTTAGTAGGCAATAACCCAACCACACCGCCGTTCCCTGTAGCAGGCGGCGTGATGTGCGCATCACGTTTCGCTCCTGCGGCATCCGGCATTGCCAAACAGTGTGATTTCGTTGGTTTCCACATCCCGCGTGAGAACGCTATGCAATAGGAAACCAACAAAACGCATCTCGGGCAGTCGAAGCCCTGCCAGCTCGACGCGAGTCGGCGTCTCATGCAGCAACGATTCGCGCAACGCTGCAAATTCTGTAGATGTCAACTACAGTTGAGTGTCAAATTTTTTAGTTACTTAGAGTTGCAAGTTTTCCCGATTAGAATGTGTTTTCTTGAATTTTTTTCTAAAATGCATGAATGAGGTTCTACTGAATTCACTAAAGCATAGCATTGAAAGACCATCTTTACGATCTTTTTGAGCTTCTGCCATTGTAAAAGGCAACGGCATTACTTTATTCCCTAAACACCATTTTTCGTGCCTTCGTGCGGGGAAAATTTGTCATTGCTCTTTTCAAATAGATTTGCATTAGTGCATTATTGCTACTTCACTGACAAAGGTAATCTACATTATGATAGTAAGAAGGAAAAACTGCGTGATCTTGGCTTGTTTCTTCTGCATGATTGATGACATCAAGCAGCACTCCAAAGAAGCTAAATCATGCAATGCAGCTTCATCATCCTGCGCGCCAACGGGACACAAGACGTCGAACGCATCCATCACCTCTCACAGCAGGTACGTCAAACAGCGGATCTGCCTCTGATGCACCTCCCTTGTCACCGTGATCTTACAAGGTTTCAACAAGCGCCGCATCTGACATTTCTTCATTACATACGGTGCCATTGTCAGCACACAAAAATATGTTAAGTTCAATGTCGTTGAGCACACCACCATTCGCACGTAGCACAACCGACACTTCGGTGACATCAGATGGGTTTTCAGGCTCCTCTGTCTTCGCAGAATCCAGCTTGACCGACCTTTATTTCGGCCTTGGCGAAGCAATTTGACACCGTCTTCCCGCGCAGCAAGCATCTCGATCGCTTGATATATGTTTATCTTCGTTTGCCATTCAAAACGGATGTCCAGAAGGATCTTATCTATCATCCGACGGCAGTAGCATGATTTGAAGCTGTTGATAATTCCTTTGTCCAATGGCCGTATTAGGGATGTGCAATTGGGAGGAAAATATACCAACTTGATGTTTGACAGCTAAAGGCCGTCGACGTGGTGCGCAGAGCAGTTGTCTAGCAGCAAGCAGACTTGGTGGCCTCGATGCTTGACGTCTTCGTTAAACTCTTTCAACCAGTTGGAAAAGATCACCTGCGACATCCACGCTTTTGAATTGGCCACATATTTAACTCGCATTCGCTTTATTCCCATGAAGCATCTGGGCTGGGAACTTTTCCCAATAACTAACGGGATTCGCTTGTCACTGCCATCGCTGTTGGTACAAAGCAAAAACGTCACACGAAGTTTCGCTTTGCTTGCCCCCGCGGCAGTCTGCTTCAAGTGCCAGCGTGCGATTTGGCAGCATCTGATAAAACAGCGCCGTCTCATCAGTGCTGTAGACGTCAGCCGCCTCGTAGCGGCTCAAAACACCAGGCAGCTTCTCAGCCACCCACGATACACAAGCATCACTGTCGGCAGAAGCAGACTCGCCGCTAATGATTTTCCCGACAACTCCGTTTCGGCTCTTAAATCCTTGCAACCAGCTGTTGCTTGCTTTGAAATCCTCGTGGCCCAGGATGCACGCAAAATCCCTCACTTTTTGCTGCAACATCGCGCTCCTTAGGGACACGTTTCGTGCCCCTGTGTCTGAAAACCGCGTAAACACGGCTTTGTCTACTTCGGCGGAAGTTGACAACTTCATCCTTTTTTTCTTTGAACTTGTACCCGACTCCACTACACTGCAAATGCTATCTTTCGCATTCAAGATAGTCGACAGGGTGCTGGCTGGTATGTTGAAACGGGCGGCGACATCCTTCTTGTTGCCCTCGGCAACCGCATTCGCAATTGAAAGCGTGTCCTTGAAACACAACTTAGCGCTTCCCTCGCCGAACTTAGTCTAAGTGAACAAACACCGTGAGAAATGAGCAATACACTGCTGAAGTTAACACTCTCGTCATGTCCGCTCTCACGTTCGCACACCTGCCAGCATACAATAAAGAACCAACTTTGGTGCCATGCTAACACGCGTAAGCCTAAAGAAACTGAAACACAGGAAGGTACGGTAGTGACACCTGGTGTCGCGATGCATAAGCGAAAAATGCAGAGGCTATCCGCTTGTCGCAGAGCAGCGCTGGGGAACTACCGACTTTCATCGTCATTGCCACACACTGAATAGATTGCGCTGGCTCGTGGTTATCGCATGCGTTCCTCTCGCGATCGGCCGCTTGCCTTATTTATCAATTACAAAAGTTATGCATTTACCCAAATTTTTGGTAGAGCTACTGCTCACAATAATAAATGAGCGTCAAATTCGTTACATCAAGGTCAATTGCCACAATGCCTTCGTTACCTGGAGGTCAGAAATACATGGGCTTCTATGGGAGTGGCGTTGGGGAATGAAAAAAATTTCGTTAAATCCAGGAATTCGTTTCGTAGAGGTTCGTTACCTCCTGGTTTAACTGTATAAACAGATGATATAGCTCGGTTGGCACCATAACCTCAATCTATGCTTGGAGAAACCAAAGCACTGTTTGCTCAGAATTGGTTAATTAACAGATATTAAGCCTATATATCTTGCTGCGACACCTGCAGGTGTGACTGTGCAGTATGATGAAACCAAGATCCAAGCTTCGTGAAGAAGAGCCCGTATCTACCGGCCCTACAGGACACCCAGAAGTAAAAGACTGAACTGACCCAAGTATGCGGGTGACCTTGATGTCCCGCAGGTCCACGTTCGTGTCCTTCGCTGGGTCCACCACCCTAAGCACTGCATCCACAGCTATGGGCGCCAGTTGGGAAGCGTGCTGCGACACAACCTTGGAGTTGAGAGCCGTGGTAGCACTCTTGAGCAGTGACTCCCGGTCCGCCAGGTCCAGGGGGTGCGACATACCTGTGAGGACCTCTACAGCCATAGTCGCTGCCGACTGGAATGAGTCCGAGATGGTTGTGGGGTGGATACCTATAAGAAGATGGCGCAATCCACTGAGTCACTGTCCTCAGCCTATTTCTTTTCTTTTAAATACTGGGGTTTTATGTGCCAAAACCACTATCTGAATATGAGGGGGGACTTCGGAAAAATTTGGGCTACCTGGGGTTTTTTAATGTGCACCTAATCAAAGTAGACGGGTGTTTTCGCATTTTGCCCCCATAGCCTATTTCTAACCGTCCACAACTGGAATCTCTTAGCGATTTCCTATTAGTATTGCAATCCTACCTACATCAGTTCACTCCGTCCCAAGTCTGCTAATCCTATAATCTCAATACCATACCTGCCAACCTCAAGACTGTCAAATTCGTAAACTCGCGACCGGGGGGGGGGGGGGGGGCGTGCACGGGAATTCTGCCGAGGAGTACGATTGGAAGTACTGTTAGAGTCTAGTACTGACGAGGCTTCGAGCACGCCATCACACTTCGCAGCCTCTACGGCTACAAAACACCGGAGTGCCGGAGTCGCACTGCGCCCGATGCAGCAGCACGTCGCACAAAAAAAAAAAAAAAAAAAAAAAAAAAGCGAGGCCCACAAAACAGGTCATACAGTAAAAGTTCGTTAATTCGGATTTCACGGGACCGAAACAAATGTCCCAATTAACCGAATGTCGAAGTATCGAGGGTATCAAGAAAACAATAAATAAATGCTTACTACGTCAACACGCTCTTATTTGCAGTATGAATCAGCAAATTGTTTCTATTTTGCATAAACGCAATGCGGAAGCTGCAATTCTCGTCATCTCGCGACTGATTAGAGCTCGCAGCGGCGAAGGTTTCGCGACTTCCTTCACATTGCGGCCGCGGCGCGCGTGTTCATCTGAGACGCGTTTTTCACTAGCGCGCGCACATCCCGTTTATTTTTTCGCCAATGTCGCCGGGTCGCCGCCCATCGCGATGTAGACGGTGCGCCTCTTCCTCTTCACAACCGCAATCTCTCTCCATCCTCGACAGCTTTGCACTGAGTAAAAACGAAACTATTGCTTACCGCAACCGCTGTCAACGTGATCATGCACGGCGACCTTGCGGTTCTGAAGGCGCGCGGCCGACGCACGCATAGTCAAACCGAAACTACCGTTTGCTGCAACTGCGGACGAAACCGCTGTCGATATCGCCGCGATCATGCATGCATGGCGACTACCAAGTTATGAAGGCACGCGGCCGACGTGCGTACCGAGTCAAAGCGAAACTACTGTTTGCCACAACCGCAGCGGACGGAATCGCGGCCGCTATCAAGACGATCATGGATGGTAACTACGCAGTCATGAAGGCACGCGGCCAACGCGGTGCTATGTGCGGCGGTAAACGCAAGCTAGGCACGAATAGGAACAAATAGGCACGAAGCCTTCCGGCGTTGTTGTCATTCCAGTACTCCGTCGCTTCGTTTCGGTGGACGCTAACGTTGTTTTGGCGCGGTCCATTCATGTTTCGGAAGGTGGCGTGGCTTAGAGCTATGGGCGCGGACCATTCGTGTTCGGAGGGGCGGAAGGGCAACGGGACAGAGGCGCGCGAGGCTGGCGATGCGGAGAAGGATGGAAAACAACGCGCGGCGGCGTGGAACGGCTCAATTTTTTTTTTTTTTGTCTTTTCAAGGAGTTCGTATTCCATTCCCTGACGGCACGACACTGAGTGAAAACGAAACTACTTTTTGCCGCAACCGCTGCGGATGAAACCGCGGCCGCTATCAACGCGATCACGGATGGCGACGACGCAGTTTTGAAGGCACGCGGCCAACGCGGTGCTATGCGCGCCGGCAAACGCAAGAATAAAAGCTTTAAAGGCTCAAATAGGCACGAAGCGTTCTGGCGTTGCTGTCATTCCCGTACGATTTGAATCCTGTCGCTTCGTTTCGGTGGACGCTAATGCCGTTATGGTACACTCTAGTTATAGCTCGTTTGCGTCGCACATTTCCGGCGTTCCGCGCTCGCCGAGCACCGAGAGTTGTCCGAATTAACCGATGTGCGGCCAAATACGTCCGAATTAACGAGAGTTTCATTGCATTAAATAATGCAAACGCCTGCCGGGACCAAAAGACGTGTCCGAATTAACTAGCTTTTACTGTACTCGCGAAAAAAGCCTAGCGAAGGTGACAGGCAAGACGACTAGCCACAGCCTCCCATACCGAAACTGCCTGCCGCATCGACCCGAAATCGCCGTCGTCTCTGGGGGCGCCACTTACGTACAGGTGGGCTTCTATGTTGAGAGTAACGACAACCAGTGACTTCCAGCCGTCGTCAGGTAGTCCAACAATCCGATGACGAAGGCAACGTCACAGATTGAAAAATCTCCTTACTCTGCAGACAATAAAGATTACGGCGCATACCTCCATCTCTATGCGCCCCCAACGTTACTAGAAGATGATGCGCCCCTACGTAAGTGGCGCCCCTACCCACCAGCAACGGTGTGAATTTATTAAAAACTTTAAAAACTATTTCGCGAATATAACCACTTTTCCGTAAAAATTGAGCCGACATTCGTAAAATCGTAAGACGGGTCCAAATTCGTACATTTTACGGAAAATTCGGAAGAGTTGGCAGGTATGCAATACTCATACTACAGTAAAATCTCGTTACTACGAACACCACATTAACGAACTTTTCATATTTACAATTTTTTTTTAAATCCCCCTGCTAAAACGCCTATATTTTCAATGTAAAAAACTTTCAGTACTACGAATTTCAGATTACCGAATATTTCAGAATAACGTACGTAATTTTAATCCCGTAATCACCAAGATGCTTCATTATTACGAAGTTCCGTTGAAGTTTCGGTACCGAATCCCTGATGCTTACACCTATCATCATCATCCGCAGCAGCAGCAGCAGCAGCCATGCGCTGGGGAACCCGTTTCAACGGGTACAGCCCCAGCAGCATCGGCATCAGCGTGGGCGTCACGTATGTTCATGTTCGGACTCTCCTACTACGTCGTAGGCCTAGCGTCACCACGTTGGTAGCAATCGGCAGGAGTTTCGAAGTTATCGGTCCTGTGATTGTGTTGTGTGGTTGCTTTGCTGACAATGAGTTCTGCTGGCCCCCGCATTAAAAAGAAGCGACGCCAGTTTACGCTTAAGAAAAAGTGGACATTTTGACGCAGCTGAATGCTGGTAGAAAGCAAGTGGACTTGTGCAAGGAGCGTGATATTCCCCCGTCAACAATGGCAACGATGCTCAAGGATCGGGAAAAGATCAATTGCATCGAGAGTCACAGTTGGCTCCCTCAAGAAAACGGTTGCGGCTTGGAAACTACTAGAACGTCGACGACGCCGTCCTCCCGTGGTTTAAAGATGCCAGACAAAACGATGTGCCCTTGTCAGGCCCGATTATTCAAGAGAAGGCGCTACAGTTCGCGGCCGCTTTAGACATCTCCGGTTTCGATGCAAGTGCCGGATGGCTTTACCGCTTCCGGCAAAGGAATGGCATTACATGCCAAGTTGCTTGTGGCGAAGAAAAGGCAGCAGATGCCGAGAGTGCGGTTGCCTGGTGGAACGAGTGCTTTCAAGAGATCGTCGAGTCTTTCGACCCAGACGACGCTTTCAACGGAGATGAAACGGCATTCTTTTATCAGTTGTTGCCTGATAAAACAATGAACTTCAAGGGTGACAAGTGCAAGGGCGGAAAGAAATCGCGTCTCCGCGTATCGGTTCTGTTCTGCTGCAACTCCACTGGCACGGAAAAACTCAAGCCGCTAGTTATTGGAAAGTCTGCCAAGCCGTGCTGCTTCAAAAACGTTGTCTCGTTGCCTTGCGACTACAGAGCCAACAAAAAAGCGTGGATGACGCGAGAATTGTTCACTCAGTGGCTGCTGCAGCTCGACGACACAATGAAGAAGACAGAAAAATTCTCATCGTTGACAATTGCTCGGCACATATCGTGAACGTGCGATTGACCAATGTAAAGCTTGAATTTATGCCCCCAAATTGCACTTCTTTGCTCCACCCTTTGGACCAGGGCATCATCAGATGCGTGAAGACCGAATTTCGGAAGCGTCTTGTGCAGCGCCTCCTGATCAATATTCGACTGAAGCTGCCCACACAGGTAAACATACATCAAGCTGCAGAAATGCTGACATGGTCGTGGCGGAACCTGAAGGCAAGCACGATCAGCAACTGCTGGCGAAAGGCAGGGCTTTTAAAGGCTTTACCTATGCCACAAGACTGCGACTGCGAGGACACACAGGAGCTCAACCCAGAGATTTGGGATGAGCTTACCGAGAAGCTCCCCGTCGACACCGCGGTGACCTTCGACGATTACATTGACAGCGACAGCGGTGGCTATATCTACGGAGCTCACCAATGAGGACATCGTGAATAAAGTGCTAGAGCAAGACGATTGCAGTAGTGACGAAGACGATGCCGACACTGAATCAACACACGAAGAAGAACGAAGTGTTTCCAGCTCAGATGTTTTAGTTTTTCTAGAAAAGACGCGATTATTCCTCGGGCACTTGTAACGATGTCCCCGATGACGTTCAGAAGAACATTGAGGATGTAGAGGCGTTCGCTGTCTACTCGGCAGAAGAAGATTACAGACTTCTTCAAGCAATAAATTCTAGTTAAACTGTGCTCAGCGTTCTCGTTTATTATTTACGTACGTTACGCGCATCTGCTGCAAAGGTATGTAATTTTCGTTCTTGTGTTGCATTACCGACATGGAAATATTGATTTTTCAGTACTACGATAATTCAAATTAACGAATTAAATTCGGCAGTCCCACGAAGTTCGTTGTAACGAGATTTTACTGTAATCCCCTCTCCTGCTGAATAGTGATAATCCACAAAGCACTGCACGCATTTGGAAGTATACAGTAGAACCTCGGTGATACGAATCTCGCGGGGTCGCCTGAAATATTCTATCACCCAAAATTTGTATCATCAATATATATATAAAATCAAGAAAAAATGAATTTATTTTTAGCAGAATAAATTCCTATTAGAGAAGCTCCGTTGATACGTTACTCGCTGCTGCGTTTTCATGGCTGCTACGCCGCGTTTTCGAAGTCCTGACCTAAATCCTATATTTACTTCCATGTATTAAGTTCCCCTTGATATGTCGCCAATCTGTAATTTTCCTGCATCTAAAGCCCGCCCCACATTCAGCGTTTTTACCAGCATCTCCTGCCGTTGCATCTCTTGGCGTCATTGCATCAACGGCGCCGGAGATGTCACCCAGCCTCACGAGACGCACGCAAACAGCGCCAGTCCAGCGTCGCACAATGTGACCAGACAGATTTAACCAGAAGCAGTGCGGAATGTCATTCAAGTGAACTATGAGAAATGTTCCTGATTAAGGTTTTTATGCATTGCTTATAGTTCTACGGCAAAAAAAAAAAAAAAATTCACGGCAGCGCGCTCGGAGGTACAAGCGGCTGCTTTCTCAGACGGCGCCACCTCGCCGACGAGACACTGGTGCCCCATGGTGCGCGCACGCGAATTGGTTGCTGCGGAAGTCGCTTGCAAAAGCTGCTGGCCACGTGCTGATTGATCGGCGCTTATCGAGCCGCTTTCGGCGGCGACATTTCTGGTGTCTTGAGCACGTTTCAGCTTGGCGCCTTCCTGCGTCGACGCTGAGCGGCGCCGGGCGACGAAACGGCAGAAAACGCTGGATGTGGGACGGCCTTTACGCGGCATTTGAATGTGGCGGTCATGTAAATTTAGCGATGCAGCCAGCTGGTACATTGCAACAAGCGACCGGCACGTTGCCGATATGATGCAGCCGCACCGTATCAAATGCCTAGCCGCAGGCCCGAGGAGTCGACGCTCGATGTGCTTAGTCGCGCAGCCCTTAGTGCCGATGCGCGAAATGCCTAGCCGCGGGTCCGAGGAGTAGATGCTCGATGTGCTTAGTCGCGCAGTCCCAAGTACCGATGCGCGAAATGCCTAGCCGCGGGTCCGAGGAGTAGATGCTCGATGTGCTTAGTCGCGCAGTCCCAAGTACCGATGCGCGAAATGCCTAGCCGCAGGCCCGAGGAGTCGACGCTCGATGTGCTTAGTCGCGCAGCCCTTAGTGCCGATGCGCGAAATGCCTAGCCGCGGGTCCGAGGAGTAGATGCTCGATGTGCTTAGTCGCGCAGTCCCAAGTACCGATGCGCGAAATGCCTAGCCGCGGGCTCGAGGAGTCAACGCTCGATGTGCTTAGTCGCGAATTCCGAAACATCGAGTGCTGAAAGGCTTAACTGCATGTCCGATCGAGGATTCCGTGCGTGAAGCTTGGTCACAAAGCCCGCATCGCCGATGCTCGGAATGCTTAGCCACAGGTCTGTCCCCAAACGGAGGGATTGGCCATGCTACTGCAATGTCTACGTAGCGCCCAAGGCAAAGGTGGCGCTTGGGCACAAGTTGCACTTCTGTGGGCGCAGAGAAGTAGAATTGTAGAAAAATTGTGCAGTTGGACCACTACTGCTATACTGATTCATCAATATTTCTGGATGCTATGTATTCCCTCACGTTCCATACTTGTGCCAACTCACCCTGCGTTCTGTGTTCAGTCACATCGATGCAAACTCACCAGCCCCTACTCCCCCTGACCAACACTTACTTGCATACACACGTCAACTCATATTCACAGAAAGCCACTCACATCACTCAAAATCCCCGTCACTTGACTTTCACTCGTACACATGTTAACCAGCACTCACTCCCATTCATAACTCAAGTCCATTAACACCCTTTGTCACTCCCTGATGCTTAATCTCATGCCTGTGAAATGATTATGTGATGACTGCCCATAAGCTCAACTATGTCTAGGCTTAAATAGATAAGGAGCATCTAGGCAACTAAGCCAGTGCAGTGCTACACCATTATTAAATTGTTGTGTCCTGTGCGCTATTGTGTCTTCAATCATGTCGGCATGACAAAGGAGATAACACTAGGGTTCATGAAGCCATCACTAATATGCCATTGCCATCCAGTCACAAAAATATTCCAGCTAACTATACTTGCATAAAGTAGCCCTTTTTCTAAACCTTCAGTGTCTGAAGTACTTTCTGGAGTTTTAAGTGCCAAAACCAGTTCTAATTATGAGGCACGCCGTAGTGGAGGGCTCCGGATTAATTTTGACCAAACGCAAGCACACTAGCATTTTTGCATTTCGCCTCCATCGAAATGCGGCCGCCGCTGCGGCTGGGATTTGATCCTGCAACATTGTGCTTAGCAGCGCAAGTTCATTAACACTTTCTGTACAGTAAGAAATGACAAAAAGTGCACCTAATTTCACAGAGGTTCCCATAAACACGCTCACGATGATTACACTTGCAGGCGGCAGAGAAATACTACACTCTTGCTCTGTACCAAAGCTGTATGCATAGATGAATTTCGTTACGAGGAGGAGGCTTATTAAGGCTAAAAATACGTGACAGTCTAGGGACATCCAAGATGCAAAAAGTAAAACTGTTCGTTAAATCAAGGATTACATTACATTGAAGGTCGCTACATTGAGGTTTGCCTTTACCACGTAGCTCAAACCATGTATGCTTGTCTTCCACTATTTTGAGTGCACACATCATTTAATGACGGCATTATTATTCATAAGCAGCTGCAGGGTTTCCCCATGCTACTGTTTACCGCCTACAGCTCTGGACAAGTCAAAATTTCTAACTTTTTTTTTTCTCGCAATCCTTGGGTGCCATGTGGGAAAATATTAAAAAGAAAAGTTACGTAGAAGTTGAGAAAATCACACTTTCATAGCTTGCTGTCGACAAAAATCGCATAGAAATGTGGCCATCGAGCAGTGCCATCCCACCACACGACCTTCCATTGACGCAATGCCGCCCTTTTGGAACAGTCGTAAAGAGGAGAGATCTACAAACTACAGCACACTGTTTCAGACAAGTTATGTTAAGCTGTTTCTACAACATGATTAGTTATTCAAGGACAACTCCACACAGTTTTCATAAGGCATGGCGCATGAAAGCAAGCACACAAACACACGTTAGCATGAATCACTTCCCTGGCACAGGGTGGCTAGCACACAAGTTCTTCCACCAAATCAGTTCCCAACTGCTTCAATCTTTGGCCATGCCTTCTTTCTGGGGTTTTACATGCCAAAACCAGTTCTGATTAAGAGGACGCCGTAGTGGAGGGCTCTGGATTAATTTTGACCACCTGTTCATGTCTGAAGGTCAAATTGTAGTCATCAGCTGAGTCAGACAAGAGTGAGCAACAACATAAGTTTCGGCTGTAATATGCCTGTTGCCTGTCTGCCACAAAATACAGGGTACTCAAGTTAAAGGTAATTTGGTCTTGCTTGTGTATGCCAAGACTTTCTTTTCTTCCTGTGTCATGGTGCTTGATAATGTGGAAAATGTTTGCAAGCACTGCAATTTGTAGTTACTTTACTCAAAGGTGATGCACCAGTTTACACCAGAATTTCTTGGCCAGTATGCATGTCCACATTCTGAAACATGAGGCCACTCACTGGGGAGCCACGGCAACTGGAAGAGCTGGAAACATCTGATCATAATTCTAGCCTGAAGGACAGGGAACTTCCTTTGTTCTGTAGTACTGATGTACATAGCTGTGCATACATAACCCAAGAAAAGATTCAGTACCACAGATTAGAGGGGGGGTGACATGCACAGTTGGCCTGTACCCACTGTAGAACAAGGGGGTAAATGACATGTGGCCCAGGCTATCAGTTAAGAATGGTATGTGAGGCGATTGTGAAATGCTATACTTCAGCCAGCTAAATTTTTAGAAGACAACCACCACAGAGACCTGACATTGGGAGCAAAAAGGGATAAGCCTTGCGCAACAAGCAGCAGCCCACACCGAGTCTACCACGCACCAAACGAACTTGTCTGTCATGACTCAAGTTATGTCTAAACCACCGAGCATGTACGATACCTGGCATGTGAAAAATTGGCTGGCTATTCAACAGCACATAGCCCATGGAAAAAAAATTGTGTAAGCTACACTGAACTGACCCTTGAGAAGCAGCTTGGCCGCAGAGTCCAGCAGACTGCCTGCGATGACCACGACTGTGGTGGTGCCATCGCCGGCCTCCACATCCTGTGCTTTGGAGAGCTCCACCAGCTGCGCGCACAGGTATGACACAAAAGCGAGGTCACTCCGTGTGGAGGCTAACAGGTAAAGGCACTTCTCCACTTGCATAAGTCCCATGCAACCACAAGCACAGCACAAAAACCTAATCTTCAAGGTCCCAAAGATAAAATGGATGTTAGAGGACTTCAGAACGATGGCTTCCCAAAAATAGGATGCAAATAGGCACCCCTCTGCATGTTTGAGATGCAAACAAAGTTTTTGGTTCGCGCCAAGCTTGTTTCCAGATACAGCCCTTTTTCATGTATGTATTGTCATGAGAATACATAAACTTCATTCACTGGAATGATCCTACAATATTGCCACATGCTCATGACATTGTAGACATTTAATGTGCCAGCGTGCGAAGCCTCGCTAACCTCTCCGCCAGCCACCAGGCACTCGATCCCAAGCGAGATCTTCGAAGTATCGTGCGTTGCGAGCATTCTGTCGCAGCGCCGAGCGTGTTCGGCTTTCCGGACTACAGTCAGGCTGGGCGTTTTGACCGATGGGTGGAAGCGTAAACTAAAGCCCCACCACACTATTATTGCTGTGATGACGGAGCTTCAGTCAGCACAGACATAAGTGAGAGGCCTGCAAGGTCCAGCCACTTGGTGGCGCAGAGCTTATCCAGCCAAACAAATAGCTAATATTGCTGTAACCAAGTATAAAACATTTTGAGCATTAAGAAAAACGTGTTCACAATTATGCTCCTTCCAAAAATTTACACCAGCATCAAAGTAGAATACACATGATTACTGCTATATTAGTTCTGCATTTGGTTGAGCTCTGTGCCGCCAGGTGGCTGCACCATCCAGGCCGTTCACGTTTGCACCTCCGCTAATCCCGTAAAACGCCCGGTGCTGTCAGCTCGCGCTTGCGTTTAATGATCAGAAGGACCTACCCTAACGACTCAGTACCTTTGTACAAAATTGTCAAAATCACTTCGGGGTCCCTTTAACGGACATGCAGAATGTTCCGCGGCAGCAGCCCCTTCCCACTTGATATGCTTCAGCTTTACCACTCAAGACTGCTTTATTGCGGCAAAGGTGACTAAAGAGAATCGGCGATCCTGCAGTGCACTTAAAATGCACAGATATGACACATTGTCAAGCGCGCGATGTGTCAAACCGCGGTGTCGCACGCCATTGGGCTCATGCAAGGTGGTAGGCCTAAGCTTTTTCTCTCCAAGGTTAGCTTTGCCGCATTACAATCTCCCCGGGAAGTAATAATAATAATTAACAGAAGTAAACAGCTTTTATAACTTTCAATCGCATTTTTCTCAACTTCATATTTTGGGCAAAACAAGGCGTTTGTGCACAACATTTTATGTACTTATTGTGTTCCAATCAAGACCATATTTCATGGGCGTAATTTTTAGGATATGTAGAATGCACTTATCTAGAATTTAATGCAATCACTTTATTTTTTTAAGGATGAAAATTTTTAATGTACTCGGGCACCAGCCACTGAATATGAAGCACCAGATACGAAATTTTCCTAAAAAGTTGCCTGTAAAGGGAATCACATTACCTTGCTTATTAGCACTCAATGGAGTGTTAGGGATAGGAAAAATAATTTTGCACTGCTCTATCATGCTAACTGCTATGTCCAGCAGCTGCACAAACATGCTTACTGGTCCTAAAATAAATGTAGCCATGCACTAAGTGAGATGATCTGGCCCAGTGTGCATGGTTTCTGATAGATTTTACCCGTTTCACACTTCAGTGCTTCGCCAACGACTCCATGCACATTGTCTCCCAACACACTTGTCTGGCATGTTTTCCGGATTGTGCAACTTCCTTAACTTGTTGCAACGCTCCGGTCACTCATAGCAATGCATACATTTATCGCCCTAGTATCAACATGCGACTGCAAGTTTCCCTCTGCACCACTAAACTTACGTGACCGCCATGTTCAAACAACGCAAGATGTGGGAACATCACAGAATGACGAAGTATCAAATGGGAAGATAATACAGGGGATTCACGTCGGGACTGTGGAATTGCAACACAGAAGCCGGGAAAACGCAACTATGAGGGATGTATCAACGGGGTTTCAGTGCATTCTTTACGCACTGATATCGGTGAAAAACTATAGATTCACAATGTTATATTCAATAATTTGCTATATCCGTATTAGTTACATCGATGTTCGACTGTGCCCAACACATACATCAGAACACTTGCAGCGAGGTCACTGTTAACACTCAGATGTGTCCTAAGGCAGTTTGGCAAGGTGTCAGCATGCTTGTGTGCAAGGCTGGGTAGAGACGAGCAGGCACATCATTGTTTGTTTGTGGCACGCCATGCAATGTTTATTTTTGACTGCCACTCCTACATCAGAGGAGCTACAGAACTGAAGAAAATAAAGACAGCTCGAAGGCAAACATTTATTACACAATTTCTGGTATATAACCTGCACCTTCAGATTATAGGTGTAAGACCGCCTAGCTCACTGTCATTCTCTTTACCTTAAGAAAACCGTAGCAATGGAAAGACAGCCAATTGAAGGAAACGCACAGACAAGCAGCTTTGCAAGTAACCGATCACCCAATCTTACTAAGCAGAGTGCATGATGGAACACAATGCACAGCACCGAAGTTCCAGAAGAAATAAGTTGTGCGGCCAAGGTAAGAAGTTGATGGACATGCTGCAATTTTCATGTGACCGTGATACCATGTTCAATAACCCTCTCATCTATGTTTCTTAAGTAATAGACTCTGACAAATAAAACATTTTAAAATTTGAATTCTGGACCTTTAGGTGCCAAAACCACAATATGACTACGAGGCACACTATAGTGGGGGACTCTGTATTAATTTTGACCACCCGGGGTTGTCTAAAGTGGGCCTAAATCTAAGTACACAAGCAGTATTTAGATTTCGGCCCGATCGAAATGTGGCCACATAGCCAGGTTGGAGCCCATGACCTCGAGCTCAGCAGCGCAACGCCATAGCTACTGCACTGCTGCGGTGGGCAACCAGCAAAATTCGGTTAATAGTAGGCGCCTGTGTTTGTACTTCTTTCCACTAACCACACACCTATTCCTGCATTTCGGCGCATTGGGCCTCCATTTCAATAGCGCAGACCGCTGACGCACAGAAAAAAACGAAAGGACAGCGCAGCCGTACCATCTTAGCAGCTGGGTGAAGCACCTGCATCTGCTTCAGGATGGTGGCGCCATCATTCGTGATGGTGACGTCCCCGTTGGCTGCCTGGATCTGGAAAAAAGATGCAACAAGAAGCATCACTACAATCATCCAGCTAATTAACGTGCGCTGCAGGACCAATGCCACTCGCACAGCTCTCGGGACCCGTCATGGTCCATTGACAAAACACCACCACATCAGCCTTAAGGTGGCTCCCTGCAACCCTTTTAAAATGTGCCTGCTTTCTTTCAAACATCCTCAATTCCCATCACTTTTCATGCATATTGGTGGTACACACTTACTGATATCAGGTTCCTCGAACAATTATGGGCTCAACTATGGGCAAGTGTTTCTACAGGCCTAGCAGTTACCTTTATTCTAAGTAGAACAAGATTCAGCAAAATTTATATGCAATGTTGCTAAGAGAAGCTGCAGAATGGTTTTCGTGTGGCGGCTATGAAAGCCAACAACTGCGTGGTCGACACAAAACGTCAAAGAGCAGCCAGCCAACCAACCTGTGTTGGAACCTTAAAGCAGCCGGCATCATTAATGAGCTATCACTAAGAACTGTCAGCACTGCAACCCTACCAGGCCCTCAGATTGCGCAGTCAGGGGTGCGATCTGAGATCTTTGTTCGTTTCGCGTTCTGTTCAGTTGCTGCAACGTCACAAAGTGGCAGTATGCAAAATTTTTTGACAACGGGAGAGAGAGAGCAACCAATCGGCAAGCGGTGCACCATTCCGTAGCCACAGCTGCCATTTGGATACAATGCACGAGATGTGCCATGCAAAGCCGGTCTCGTAGCGAGCGGATGATCGCTCAACTTCCCATCTCTCGTCGCGTTCTACTACTGGTAGACGACGTGCTCGTAATCAAAATGATTCACAGGAGCGTGTCGTCATCTTGACCATCACCAAAACGACGAACTCCCCGGACGTTTGTCGTCAGGGGAGTTCGCTGCTTGCCGATTGGCTGCTCTCTCCCTCCCACTGCCACAAATTTTGCATACTGCCACTTTGTAACGTTGCAGCAACTGAACAGAACGCAAAACGAACAAAGATCTCCGATCGCGCCCCAGGTGCCAGCAAGGCATGCAGGAACATGCACCAGATATAATGGAGATTTTAGAAGTGCTAAGGTCGTTTATAGTGAAGCATTTGCTAATTCGGGGTATATTTCAGGCAGTGGGAAACGAGACTCATAGGATTTCTGAAGGGCGTGGGGACTTCCTGGCACAGTGTCACTGTCTTTGGCGTACCAGTTACTCACCTTGGCATAGATTCGCAAAGTTTTTTTTTTTCTCCACAATTTTTATTTTTCGCAAGGACATAGGATAGGCCTGTGTTCTTGCTGCCACAGAGAAGGAATGTCTAATGTGGCCAATCGATAATCCATGATACACAAACGATGTTAACATTATAATGCCCTCGCACACATAGAACACAATGCACATTAGTGACTTGCACCTTCATGAGCTCTAAATCTGTTGAAAATAAGACCACTACTAACCATTTTGTCCATGCCGCGTGGTCCCAAACTTGTGCGTATGGCATCAGCAACAGCTGTAAATATAAGATAACAGGTTCGCCAGAATTAAAGGCAATGACCCAAATCATGCACAGCGGTTTCATTATCTCAGAGCCCTACAGCACCCGTTAAAGAATGAAACATTACTACCAACTAAAACTAGCAACTAGTATCACTTGCCTCGAACATTACACTCTCAGGCTTGTAACTTGATGGATAACATGCTCAGCAACACCTACATTCATCTGCCTTCTCAATGCTTACTCCATTCCAGCCCACTCTGCCCTTTAATGTTATTGCTATAGCAATTACACAAGTCACTCCAGCTGCACACATCACACACAGAGAGTTCCTCTGTTAACAGGACAAGCTATGCTGGAGCACTGGTGTGCAAACACAGGATTACATATATAAAACAAAAATTAAGAGAACACAGAGCATTTTGCAGCATAGACAATGTCTCATCAGATGCTAACCACAGCATGCAATAGCCTTCAGAGAAGTGGCAGCATGGTTGCCAATTTTCGAGTGGGCCAATTCAGAACGAGAGGGAGGGGGGAGCTTCCTCTGCAGCTTCACGCTTCAGTCGAGCAGATAATTTTTCCCTTTCATGAACATTCCTCCACCTGACCTTGTATGCTTTTGCAGAATTGATTTGCCACATGGAGACTGTCATTTTTATCCCCTTCTGTCGGACCATGAAATTCCAACATGGCGTGTGCAATTGTCTCCGCACAATTCTTGTATGCTACGCATAGCCTCATCATCGTGGGCTCCTCCTATAACTTCGCATTCTGAGACAGCCTGCCGTAGCCTCGAAATGAAGTGCCCGGCCTCCAGAGTTATCGCACACTTCATTCCTGATCTCTTTCTTCCCTACTTCATAACGCCACAACCTCTCGTTTTCCACCTCGCTAGATCAGGTGCAGCCTCTTCCAGCAAGTGCCACCACGCACGTCAGAACACTTGCAGCTCAAGTCATTGCAGAGACTCAGACGTGTCCTAAGGCATTGAGCAAAGTGCCATTACACGGGCATGATGGCTGCCAAGCTCTGCTGTACAATGCTGCTTTCGAGCCAGCAATGCTGAGTTTGACATTTGTATACAAAGTGTTAACAGCACTAAAAAACTATTTCGTGGAATAGGGGCGTTGCTAAGCCTCACGTTGTTACGTACACAACGGCCTAAAAATCTTAAAAAAAAAAAAAATGTTCAGTCCCTTTAAGCATTCTTTGCATCAACCTGATTCGGTCGGCCCGAGAGAGGCTTCACACCTGCGCAACGGACTATGCGCTCTGTTACATTTATCATCGGTGATCTTACTACGCCTTTTTTAGTCATTCATTCAATACAGAATCGATCTAGTTATATTTAGCTCACAAATGGCAGTCTTTTTTGCCTTACTAGCCACTGCTGCTAACGTAAACTTTTAAAAATCGCGCAGATTTCACTGACCTGCTGGAAAGGGTACCTTGGCATCTAGTACCCCGGTCACACAGGACACTTGATTGCGATCGAAAGTGCCTGTGTACACAGACACCGGTGAATACTGTACAAGAAAGGCGACTCGCTGTGGGTGCTCGCTCACCAGAAACCGAAACAGTTCATGAGCAAATGTCTTCACAATGTATTAAACTACTACTCCTGCGGCACGTAGTTTACGGATAGCTGTCAGAATGACATGAAAACTGAAGACCTGCTTTTTTTTTACCTTATAAGGCAACGCCGGATAGTTTGTCCAGTTCGATCCCGAAGCAAAGCGAAGGACCAAATCAAAACTAAATCATGCAGTTCTCAACTTTTCCGTTTTATTTCACTTCCCGGCCAGGGGGGCTCGCCTGGGCTTCTGCAGCACTAGTTCGCTTTAAAAGAACTCGAAACTGCACAGCGAGTTCGCATGTGTCAGCACCGAGTGTAGGCCTAAGGCACATGTGCCCACACAAATACCTTTGGCAGCGGTGATGTTGCTGTGGCGAACTTGCGACGGCTTATCCTTGTCCTGGTAGCTCGCCCTGTCACCAGTACCGCCCGTGGAGGATGCAACCGGCATCGGGGCTTTCATCGTGCTTTAATTAAATTAAATCGTATGAATGGAAACTACTAGAACTTACACCGGTTACACGCCCGCAATTCACACAAAGCTTCGGCAAACTAGCCCGCACTAGAACCGCCCGGCAGAACAATTAATGTTCTTTATTACAAATAAATAATTGTTAAACATAAATGGATAAAAATATCATGTTATTTTATGTCGGAATATTACGCCACATGTATTTCTTAACTTATTTGTTCTGCATTAAATGTGCCACAGGTGTGTACGTACGTGTACACGTGACCGTCAACTGCCGAAAGCCCGCCCGAATTGTTTTTTGCGCGAAAAGTAGCTCGGTATCCGAACGACCGTTTGATAGAGCGTTGAAGTTCGATGCGAGTGAAAATTAGTGCCTGGAAAGTTTGACTCTGCGTCGAAACTGTGAGGAGGGACGACGATGGGTCCCAGCATGCTAAACCAGCTTCGGGGAAACGAATACTTTCGTCGGTCTGGTAAGTTGAAGCCGCGCTTGTTACCAAGACGCTTGGGCGCGATCCGACATGTCTGGCCATTTAATAGCGACCGTTTACGGCACCTTACGTAACGGTCGGATGCGTAATGCCGAAACTTGAAACCAAAGTTTACGGTCTTCTAATCGGGTTTTGTCAAATTTGTAGAGGCCACTGTGGTGCTGTATTTGCGGTTTATTTGGTTTTTCTAATGGGCGCGAACTGCCTCTATTTGCTTCACCGTCACCGCTGTTAACTATAAGCAATCGCCTCGCGTCTTTTGCAACATTTGATTCGTTACAAAGTTTGTTTTAGCGCTGTAGTGTCTGCAATGCGAAGAGCCAACGAATAATGTTGCTGGTTTGAGTCTGTGTTGATTTCCTATCGCCTTCTACCCTAATTGCAGTGAACGACGGGCGGACGTGCGCGCTGACCTATTCCGTCCTCAAGAATCTCCACAGCCGGGCTATAAACGAATACGTCATCCGAAACGACGTAAGTAACCTTTGTTCGTTTTTGGAGGTCTCCTAAAGCACGTCTCTCCTGTTCCTTATTTTGCCCTTGCCGAAAGTGCATTTTGAGCAAATGCGCGCCCAAACTGTAGGCCTTGATCAATGTTCGAGCTCCACGCCTTTTCTCGGCGTCACTTGGATTCGCGTTTGCCTGTGAACAAGAGGCTCGGGCATCTAGCAAAATTTGTTGGATTAGGTATTTTCGTACCATGCCCGTATCGGGCGCGAAATGTATGCACACGCAAACAGTCTCAATTGTAGCTGTTGACTGACGTAGCTAAAGTTCGTAATTTCGCGCTTTATCTACTACAGCACTTGTATGCATTGTATGGATTTTATTTGCATTGTCTAATGCGGCGTTCACTCCGAACATGTTCTACCGCCTCCCATTACCATATGAACTTCCGCGGATTACCTTTTTGTTTTTGTTTTTTTTCTATTTTTTTATCTTTTTTTTTTTTCTGGCGATAAAAATATTGTTGGCTGCGCTTAAGACTGCGAACATTCAGGCAGTATGATCTCGGTAGTTTGCTCCTTGGCATTTTTAGCGAAATAGAACTTTACATAAAGCCTCAGTAATGGAATTTGTGTCTACTCTCGAAGTGCTTGTGTGGTGAGACCTTGCACCGGTTCCTCGCAGGGCCAAGAAGTTCCCCCGCTTGCCTGCACCTACTTTTCAGGTATGGCCCTCACTTTGTGCTTGTTGTTTGTTTCTCTGATGATTGGGCTGCTGAATTGCAGAAGGGAAAAGCAATTAGAAGTGTTCGGTGAGACAGAGGCCTGGAAATCGACTTTGTAGATAGAGGTACAAATTAGAAAGTAAGCAAAACATGCAAGTGGTGGTTAAAGTGCATTTCAGTATGCTAGCCGTAGCAGCGCGTACTACGTAGCATGTACAGGCAATATATTTGCTGCAGTCCTGCGAAGTGCTTTTTACCATTGCCTCGTCGACGGCTCAGGCAAAGAAGTGCTTCTTCCAACAGTGAACACTAGGGGAGTTTTTTTTACGATTTGAATAAAGCGTGTTAATTGACCGCATGTGATGGCAGCCTACCACAGTGTTCCTAGTAATGGTGAGATAGGGGGCGATCTTCACGTGCCAAATATGCCATGTACTTCATCTGTAAAAAAAAAAAAACTAATGTAACTGTAAATCGGTGTGGAATGTTAAGTAGTACTTCAAAATATTATTTTTATTCATTTGGAAGAAAAGAGTCAAGTAGTTGAAAAAACGACGATCAAATTGGGGAGGGGGGGGGGGGGCGACTTTTGAATTTTCACGCTAAAACAGTTGCAAGGAAGCCTAAAAGGCATAGTTGTTGGTACAGTGACTATACTTGCAGACGACTTTCAGTGGCAGTAAAAGCTACGGAGGCAAAGCGTGCACAAGTAAGGGTGCTCCCAGAAAAAGTGCCACATTTTCATCCGCGTTAGTTTAAAGCAAAACATAAGCACCTTATTTAGAACAGCAATATAAGACAAGATACAGTCGACTGCCGTTAATTCAACCTCTGATAATTAGAATTTTTGCTTAAAGGGGTACTGACTTCATATTTTCGACTATTCATGTCTTGCGTTAAATGAAAGTATTTTTACCAGCTAGTTTCGGTTTTGTTTCCAGAAGGATACTGCGTCATGACGAGACGACACAGTATCCTTCTGAAAAATGAAACCATAACTAGTGGTAGAAAAGCAATTATACAAAACTGTTTACGATGCTCTGAGCCTTGTCACAATATTTTTTATGGTTTAGAGGTCTAGAAGCTTCATTTAACGCAAGAAATGAAGTAAAAAAATTATGTCAGTATCCATTTAATTCGAATGCACAGAAATGTCTCGGCGAGAAACCATACATTGCTTCAGAACGAAAAAGTTGTTAGTTTGAAAAGCATGCCACTTCAATTCAATCCCCACCGACCCCACTGGCACCCCTCAGGTGTACAGCGGTTATTATAAGCTTGAAACTTGAATTCAACAGACGATGCCCCTGCTTCCCTAGACTTGGAAGCTGTTCTGCAGTGGAATCTCATTGATACAGTTCTTCACCGGAACCGCAAAATAAAGCATATCATCCGAAAATCTATCATCCAATGTATTATCCAACCAAATCATATTATCGGGAAAAGAAAAGGAAACGTATTATGCAAAATCGCATCGAGGTTCCACTGTCTATCAATTTATTTTTATCTTTTAGCGGCCAACACTTTTTTTGTTCGTGAAGCAATCCGCTGCTGTTTCTTTTGTGGCGTGCCACACTGAGTCAGTGTTTAAACATTTCAGCACTGCTCATCTCACGCTGGTTGAGTCGCGCTACAAAAGCAAGAAGCAAAAAATGAAAAAACTACTTCAAGTAATAAAACGATTCAGATTTGTCCATTTTACTGCAGTTTGTTCATTAAACCTGCCAATGCCAGTTACTGCTGGCGTTGGCAGAAGACAGGACAGCGAAAAGAACACAAAAAGAGCGTAGAGCACATGATAAGCTAGTACTAATAGAAAATGAAAATAGACGAAAAAACACTGGGGGGAGCCGAAAACAACTTCCGCATTATGCGTGCGTTTCGCTACCAATTGTGCTACGACAGCATCTGTTCTTCCCCCGTCCACATTCTTTAGGTATTTTATGTATGCGTGCAACATCGAACTCGCTGGCAGTGTTGGCCAGCGCCACTTATGGTCCTGGCAGCTTATCTCCATCTCTCCTGTGCCCCGTAGCTTTTGTTCTGTGCTAATTTTTTTTTTCTGTGGCATTATTGCTGCAATCCTAATGTTTACCTGGCTGTACCTCCCTGCAGAGCCAGACCTTCACGACCTCCTGGCAGTGGCCGACGAGGATGGCACGGTGCACATGTTGCGGACCCATCAGCCTGACAACCGCCTTACCTTGGAGACCAGTGAGTGCCGTGTGCTTCGCAGTGGTGGAACGGCTGCGTCAAATTGCGCTAAGAGCAGTCACTTGTGCAGAGCGAAACAGTTATTGGGTAGTTTCGTTTTCTGACGGTTATCGGGAAGCGAGCGTTTGCCGGCGTGGGGGCAGTTTCGTGGCCTGCGCTCGTTACGCGCTTCCGCGTCGCAATATTTCACTACTCGCAGCGTTCGTGTATCGTGCTATGGTGCACGAATACTTAAAAAAAGTATGTTCGTCTTTTAATTCGAACTTCTTTTACTTCGAACAAATTTTCCCTGCCCCTTCGAGTTCGAATTATCGAGATTCGACTGTATATGCAGCATACATTTTGCATGTCAAGAAGTGAAGAAACCTCTGCGCATCTTCTCTGTAACTTCACTTTAGGTTGGCAAGACATATACGGTGTAGTATTCCTTACACAAGCTTGCGCTAGATTTTTTTCTTCTTGCTTACTTGAAGGGCAGTGAACAGGCAAACGCCTATTTCAAGTCAAAATGGTAGAAACGGCTTTGTACCGCAATATATGCGGAGAGAAAGCCACTCTGTTGAAAGTTGATTAAGACTAGTTTGGTAATTTTATCACGAATGCTGCGTTCATAAGCCGGCTCCGCTATATATATTGACTATTTTTAGTTAACATTGAGTCCGTATAGCGTATAGATGTACATTCGACACTGCTCCAAAGTACGTATCGCTGCGCCAAATGAGCCTCTTGCCTGTGCCAAGATCTGAACCAAAATGTCAAATGGCTATTCCACCACTTGGTTCGGGACGTTGTGCTCTTCCACACAAGGTCTTTGGCTTCAGTCCTGGCTATGGTAGCCTCGTTCTCACGGAGGAGGAAGGAGGAATTTTATTTTTAGAAAGGCAAGACAGGTCACCCTCCAGCTTGTGTGTTCTAAACCACTACTCTGCACTAGGGTAGGGGCATTAAAGAAGGATGGAGGATGATGATGGCACAAATAGGGGTGCATAACCGCCAACTTTTGATTTTATCGTGAAATGCCTGGATTTTAAAGCTTGTTTGCGATTGTCATATAGGCACTTATTTTTTTAATATTATTTTTATTATTATTATTTCTTTATTTGCATGCAGCTTTTAGGGCAGAATCTATTTGTAAAAATGAAAATGCAGTTGCCAACCGATTTTCGGGGCGGGATGTTACAGACCTGTTTGATAATTCTGACGCAAACGCTCGGCAACGCTGCCCACTCCACTGAACCCATGTATAATGGCAACCATATTTTTGGCTGCTGTAACATGAATATATTTCATTACTAAATTTCGCAAATATTTTCATCTGTGATGCAGGTCACTCTAGCTGTGAATATGGAGTAACGTGCCTGTTTACGGCATTCTTGCGTAACAAGAGGTGCGAATTAGTGCATTTGCACGATAATAGAGCGCACATCAAGTAACAAAACTTGTGTTGATGCGTACCATGTTGAAATGATCTCATTGGTTTCCTTTATAGCTTTGTGCTTACAGTCCAGGTGAATAAATTATTTTTTTCATGACCTTTTCTCCATCTTTTAAACTTCCGCTGAACTCATTTGCCATAAAAAAAAAAACGTGAAGGGTTTGGCCTCTTACTGCTGGGGGGTGGCCACATTCTGGTAGAGCTGAGATGCCTCGACTTATATGCCGAGGTTTTGGGGCATTAAACAAGTTGATAATCGTAAGCCACTTTTTTCGCTATTGCAGCGTTTCAGACACATGAGAACGCAATCTTTGACATGTGCGCGAGGCCTGGGCGGCGGCACCTTGCCACCGCGGCCGGAAACCTGGCCATTACTCTCTGGGACCTTGACCAGCAGACGGCGGTGTCGAGCTACCGAGCTCACAAGGGCAGCGTCAAGTGTGTCCGCTTCCTTCCGGGCCACTCTGGTGAGTTACCCTGTGACTTAGCACTTCTACAATTTTACTGTAAAATGCCAGATTTTTGGAGATTGCTTATGATTGTATTGATGCCAATCATTTTACAATTCTTTATTTGCGTCCTGTTAAGGGCATTGTCCTGCAATGGACATACCGTATTTACTCGAATCTAATGCGCACTTTTTTCCGATAAAACGGGTCCAAAAATTGCCTGCGCGTTAGAATCGAGTACGACCCTAAATTTGTGTTACCATATCGCCATCGGCATTTCAATATGGCCGCCTCCTACGCACTTCGAGCCTAGCTCCCGTAGCTTCGACCATTTGCTGTAGTACGTGTGCTTAGGTGTTAGTCTACCAATTTAGTTAAACAACGAATGTTTACAGGTTTATACGGCCGATAAAGCTGCTATCCTTACTTCGTATAGCTGTCTGCTAATTTGCTGTCGCAATCGATGCTTCGCTTTTCGGGCGAAACTGGGACTTTTTTGTTCATCGCAATTTTAGTGTATTGGGAATAAATCTTGAGCGACAAGTTGTATTTCTGTATGAAAGCATGAGGTGCGCGGTACTGCTAAAGGATTTTTTTCCTCTCTTTTGGTCACGGAAAACTGGTGCGCGTTACAATCGAGGGTGCGTTACAATCGAGTAAATACGGTAAATATGGGCTGATGATGAAGGGCAGAACTGGTCACAACAGAACGCAGATAGTCATCGAGCTATTTTTGAGAGTCGGTCTTTTCACCTGCTCGCTTATTGGGGCCTACTGGCAGCAGCAGGTGAAACTTGGGGGCGCCATTCATGATTATTTAACAGATGAATGTCGTCAATGGTTCTGTTTTTCTATGACGCAGGTCGTTTTTGCTGTTCATATAGAGCAGTGTGCCTTTACACAGTGTGTCTACACAACAAAGCCAGCTATGGCGTAGTTTTGGTAAAGTTGCCTGCTAAGTATGAAATGAAGTATGGCCCATTTGTTTTAAGTAGTCCATGACCTGCCCAATGACGTTGCTTCCTGTTAATTTCAAATGATGTAATGCAGTTCTATGTGATGTTCCAAATGATTGCCAAGTGTCTAATCTGCTTGTCCTTGCCCGTCTACCTGCAGATGTGTTTGCATCGGGATCCCGAGATGGTGCCGTGATGGTCTGGGACGCCCGCTGCTCCGAACCTCGTGAGTCTCTCCCATGTAGAAATCGTTATCGACATTGCAGGTCTTTATTGGCCAGTTGTACGTATTGCATTTTAGTTGGCTATGTGCCTGCAGTCATGTATTAACTGTTTCCTGTTGTTCACTTTTGTTGTTGTGTATTCTGTTCCTGGTTATTGGTTTCTGATGCAGAGCTTGCTTTTTAATGGCACCTTCAGATGGTCGTTTTCAAGTGCTCGAAGGTTGCACCTCGTTCGGACGGTCAAAAGGGGGCGTCCAGCTATATTCACATACAGTTGCCAACCAATAATTCGAACTCGATGGGGACCGCCAAAACTTCCAAATAAATGGGAGTCCGAAATACCAGATCCAAAAAATAAGTGGCTTAATTCCACAAGTGGCCAGAAAAAGTGTGTCACAAAAAAAAGGATCGTCGCTTTCAAAGATACTTTCAATTTCGTGTGACTGCAGTCAACAACCGATGTTTGGGACATGCCCGATGATTCGGACGCCTTCGCGACACCACCACGTATCTCGGAGCACTGTATAAGAAGTCTGACATTTCGGACACAATAACCGGGCTTTTTCCAAACTTTTTGCCGGGACCGCAGGTCTGAAACGCCATTAATCGAAGCCACCACTGCCTACCTTTTGATTATCTTGCTCGCCAATCTCCTGGCAGCTGCAGCCACCACCACGGCACGTCTAGACCTAGCTGCTTCAATGTTTGCTACCAAGCTTCCTGCTGTTCGTTGCCGTGTCTCAGTATTCCCTCTCGGCAGCAGTGAAGTTTCATTATATTGAAATAGTGTATAAACACACTTTGTTATATCGAGGTTTAACTGTACTACTATCACTTTCACAATATTTTACGTGACTCTGGCATCAGACTGGTCGAAGTATGCGATCCAGAGCTTTCCTGGCACTGTGCGGATGTGAGGAGTGCTTGTTAGATTCGTGTAAATACAATGCTTCAAGAATTTTTCGAATCGGTTCATTATAAGATCAGATAGGGAAAATATAACTGTTGCGTTGCTGATGCTGCTAGGAGGAGGTGAGCTTTATTTCCAACATAGGCACTATCTCCGTTTGCCTTGGCAATAGTGTTCGCAAGTGACATTCCTTCCTGCCCTACTCTCGTTCTGGGTCGGAGGGAGCACGTCATCTTTACATTACAAGACCCACCTCCATTGTATATCAGTTATACCCCTGTCACACGGGCACCCACGAACTCCGTTGAGCATGAAACGCCCTAAAGGAGATTTACGGCAGTGTGGAGTTGCGGCCGTGCTACACGACACGGTGCGAGCTTTCGACGGGCGCCGCATGGGGCAGAAACGGCGCTGCTGCGCTTACTGACGCGTGCAACTGTTCACACATACAGTCGCTGTGAAAATAATCTGCCACAGCCGCTGGATTAAAAAAAAAAAAGTGCGGCCTGCTGTGCCGCGTCGCCGTCAATGGGCGAGCGCGTCTCAGCTAAGTTGACAGTTACGGCCGCTGTTTTTGGTGAGGACGCCACTGCTACGGTACACAAAGCAGACGCCGGTTCGTGTTACAATGCGGGTGCCTCAGGATTTATGCGTGTTGATGTGCTTTTTCGTGCGCATTCTTGTGTGCTTTTTTTGTGTGAGCAGCTTGCCTCATGTTTCTTGTGCTTGAGTACGCTTCTCTGGCGTGCGCGTGTGTGGCAGACGGTTTTTTCTAGCGGTGTGATGCCGCGACGCTGTTGTGTGCCGCTGTGCAACTCGAACGCGAGAAGAGACGCTACTGTGAAGTACCACGAATTTACCTGCGATCTACAGCGTCGGGAAACGTGGCTGAAGAATATTTCTCGCCAAGGGCCGTCGGGGAAAGGAAGCAAGTGGGAGATTGGGCCTTTGCTTCCAACTGCGGTCCCGACTGTGTTTCCCGGTTATCCGCCGTACATGCAAAACAAAAACGCGCAGCCCAGGAAACTTCTTTTTTTTTTTTTTTTTTTTTCGAGCCCAGGAAAAACAGCGGCCTTTAACTGTCAACTCAGCCGAGACGCGCTCACCCACTGGCGGCGACGTGACGCAGCAGGCCGCACCTTTTTTTATTATGTAAAAAGAGCCACGAATGGATTGATCAAGTCTGGGCTGTCCGGAAGGCCCACGATGCGCCGGTGAGGCTTGTCCTTCCCGTCACAACATGGGAGTGGCCCGCAGTCTTGCCGCTATAAAAACGGGGTGAAGATTCTTCTGGACCTCAATAAATTTTACTACCTACCTACCTAGTGGCCGTGCCACTACCAGCGCAGACAGAATATTGAAACGTGCGAGCGGAGTTCGTTTGAAGAGAAGACCAAAGTTGGGCTGGATCTGGTGCGGTGCCGTAGACTGTTTTCGCTGAGCGATACCTTCGCATTCATCATCTTGTAAATAAACGCGATTCATCGTCTTGAAGTCGTCTTGAAGAAACGCATAAATCCACTCCCATAATAGAGCACTTTTTTTTTTTTCATTTCAGGCGAGTCGAGCGGCAGCCTTCATGGAGAGCATTGAAGCTCGCTCTGCAAAATATTGGCACTCCTAGGGCAGACTTTTCACATATGTGGGGTAATCGGCACTTCTAATAAGGACTGCAATATTCAACCTGAAATGTGCAACTATAAAACGCGTTATTTATGGCCTGATTAGAGTCACTGTCGCGCATACAAACGCGGCTGTGGAAACGCTTCTCCGTGAACGGCTGTACCAGAGCAGTGGCGCCAGAGTGGGCCCGAGGAGCACTAGGCCCAAGACGCCGTTTCGGCGCTACGCAACGGGCCGCACCTTTCTTTTTATCCAGCGGCCGTGATACTGCAAACCCTGCACTACAGCGTCCCTCATAGTGTTGTTTCTTTGGGACGTTGAACCCCATCAGTGAAGTCGAACTACTGATCGGTGCTTATTACGAGAGCTTTTGTCTTTTTTTCTTTTCTGGTGACTTCGTTGGAAGGAGGGTTAACGGTATGCATGCATGTTTTTTACAGAGGTGACCATTCCCAGGGCACACTGCACAGTGTCCGGAGTCACGCCCAGCAGGAAGAGAAACAACCTTGGCAGGAAGGTGGTGAGTGCTTGACAACTCTGCATGCCACGTATAGTAGAACCCCACTGTTGCGTTCCTGGGTGCTGCGTTTTCTCGGCTGTTACGTCATTTTCGGCCGGTCCCGGCACAGCTCCCATAGAACCCAATGCATTGGTAACCCTGCTCTTACATCGCAACTGTGGGACTGTTCCCGCATCATAGGTTGTGAACTGCCACCCCGCGCCGGCTCGAGCGGCCATTTTGACTTTTCATGTCGCTTGGCTTGGTTGCTTACGATGGCATTGGCCGCCCAAAGTGCCGGGGCGACACTTAGGACAGATTTTCGGTTTCCGCCAGCAAAAGTATGGCCCTTGAGATCCGTATTTGCTATCTAAAGATGGTGTCTATGACGCGTTCTGGCCTTAAAGTTGGTTTTGGCTCATAGATGTTCCGTATAAAGTCCAAGGGCGATAACGCCGTCACCGCGCGCCGTATGCTGTATGTGCGAGTGAAAGCGTGCGAGGGGAGCCGACGACCACGTCTAAATCGCGCGCGAAAGAAAGAAAAGCAAGGAGGAAGTGTGCCTTCTTCCGTTGCGCTTTAGGCACCGGCTAGGGAGGGATAGCGGGCACCGTTGTGCTCTGGCATCAACTGCGTACAGCGCGGCGGCGCGCAGTTGCATGGGCCGTATCTTGAAAGTGATCTGCGTTGGGGGGCAGCATCTACGCAGTGTAGGTGCGTCGGCGGCTCGTAGCTTTGTGCGTTCTGTGTGTTCTCGGCGCTCAGTTTGCATTGAAGTGATAGACAACAGCACGAAGGTCACTTCGCTTGCTTCTGCAGCGGGGCCAGCGTTTGACAGCGCATGTCCGCGCTCATGGAGTGTTATGTGTTCATGTTTGCCTGTGGGCGCTGACACCATGCTTGTTAATATAGTTAATAAGCAAATGTTTACAAGTTTATACAGACGATAAAACTACTATTCTTACTTTTTATAGCTGTCTGCTATAATTTGCTATTGCAATCGATACTTCGGCTGTCGGGCGAAACTACAACTTTTTTTTTCACGCGTAAGAATTAAAATAATATTGTGTGCAGTTCAACACTCCTCCCATTTCTCAATTTTTCCTGTTTCCCGGCTCTTACGTTTTTTTTTTTTTTTTTTTTTTTTTTACGGTCTCGTGAAAAGCGTATCAGCGGGGTTCTCTGTATAAGCAAAACAGCATGGGGCCTCTCATTCATTAGCACAGGGGAGGATAAAGATTGCGAAGTTTCTAGCATTGTCTCTTGCTTCTAACAACTAAAAAGTAGTGCGAACCTTTGATATGCGCCACCGTTCCCCGTTTCGTCGCTTGCGCCAGTTTTGCTTCGAGAGTTTGTGCTTTTGTGTGCTTGCACCTGTATGCATCAGTAGCAGACGGCAGATGACGTCCCTTCCGCTTGGAACCAGAAGGATAGGAGTAAACTAGGTGGGGTGATGAAACTAGGAAACTCGTAGGCGCACGTTGGAATCGGCTAGCGCAAGGCAGGGGTAATTGAAGGTCGCTGGGAGAGGCCTTCGTCCTGCAGTGGACATAAAAGAAAAGGTTGATGATGGTGATTATTACGGGACCCCAGGTGCACAAAATTAATCTAGAGCCCTTTGCTGTGGTGTCCATGTGTGCTGCTTTGTTATGTTGAACCTCACAATTTGATTTGGATAACAATTCAGCATTCAGTTCCTCAGCACTCTGTGAAGGCTGACAGGGTTCTCCTGAGCCAGAAAGTTTGGAAACCCTTTGCAATTTACTCACTGCATGTCTGCCTCCTGTTTCTAGTTGTTGCAGCCCACAACACCCGGCAGCGTGACTGCCTGCGCATTCCGTGACGAGCACCACTTGGTTACGTGTGGTGCCAACAATGGGTAGGTGTACCTCGAGTAATTCTCGTGCGACTAGCGGTTCTGAAACTGGTGTTGCAGTCATGACTGCCGAGATTGTGCCATTGACGAGCCTTGCTTGCTGAATGAACAAACCAGATGCATTAACATTAACAGAAACAACATGCTACCTGACCAGACGAGCTTTCGTCGAACTCTTGACGAGATGCATGGCTTTATAGCGTTGCCCGCGGTGTATAAAACATCCCCACAGCCACTCACTCGCATCCTCTGGTGCGAGACCGAGTTTTCACCTTTGGTGCTGCTACGTAGAGATGTCAAAAATGACTGGTCATTTCTCACCGGCACCTTTTTTTTTTTCCTTTTTTTTTTTTGTCTGAGTGCAATGAATGAGTGTTGCACTTGCTGCTGACTTTCTAGGGAAGTGAAAGTGTGGGACTTGCGAAAGAACTACCAGCTCTTCAAGAATGATCCCCGGCCAGTCACTGCCTTTCCCTACGCAGGGCGGAGCACGGCCATTCACGGCAAGTGCACCTTGAGTGTTGTTACTGTCAGCATGTATTTTTATGTTGATTTTCACGAGAAAAGTCATGCAAAGGGCAGCGATGCAGTGGATCCCATGCGAGGCGAACAAGAAGGGAGTTCGAGTAATCAGTCCTTTGTGGAAGTTCAGATTGAGAATTAATGCACTGAACCAATGGGAAGGACGTCAAGTTCCAGAAAGCTTACTACTGCAGAATTATCCTAATACATAGAACTTGTCTTAAACTTACCACGGTAGTTTAATGGCTATGGCATTATGCTACTGAGCTTGAGGCCATTGGTTTGATCCCCTCCGCGGGGGCCCCATTTCCATTGGGGCAAAAGCACTTGTGTGCCTAAATTTAGGCGCTCATCAAAAACCTGGGCTCAAAATTAATTTGGAGTCCCCCAATACAGGATGCCGCGTAATCGGGTCATGGCGTTGGCATGTAAAAATCGCCAGAGTTGAATTTTAATTATTTACTAGAGCTGGCTTTTTGTTTATATTTTTTTGTTGTGAATACCTCGAAGGCTTCTAAATAATGGGGTGTTACGTGAGAAGTAGGCTTCAGGTCATTTGATGATGTCTCATGACAGACTTGAAAATAGATGGATTGTGTGACGGGCCACTTTTGCAGGGGAAGTCATTCCACTCTCTTGATGTCTTAGCAAGAAATGGCGCTAAGTGCGCAGATGTTCGCGGGAGGGCGATAGACTGCACATTGATAGCTGATGTGGGTTTACGTACGATGAGCTCGTGAAATGACAGAATGGCCTGGATGGGAGTAGTAAAACTTGTGAAAGAGGCAAAGTCTAGCTATTTTGCAACGAGGCGACAGGGTAATGACATTGGTATCACATTTTAGGTCAGTGACGTTGCAGTTGTAGCAGTAGTTAATGAAATTACATCTCATCGAACATGTTTGACCAGATTCGAGCAACTAGTAAGGCTGGTAAAATGAGTGTCCCAAACTATAAGTCTGCTTTGCAATAAAGGAAAGTTCCTGTAATTTCAATAATTACAACAATGTTATCATAATTTATGCCGACAACTGGGGGCTACTTTTGGGGATTGTTCACGCGCACCGATTTACAGTAAACAGCATGAGCGTGTCATGCACCAATTTATGCTGGAAACCTTGCACTTGCGTGCTATGCAGAGAAGTAGCACAAACAGTGCAATTTTCTGTGAAAGAAGAAATTTTGCACAGTTTATGTGAATGTTCGTAAACATTGCTACTTTGCGGGTTCTTGAGGTCTTAGGGACTCGCTTGTGTGGCCCTTTTCGGAGGCTATGCTACCTGCTATGGTGGCACACCGGCTGTGGCGTAGTGTTACCAAGCAAGAGGTCGTGAGGTTGATTTTCGGCTGTGGCGGCCGCATATCAGTGGGGGCAGAATGTAAAAATGCCTGTGTACTTAGAATTAGGTGTACATTGAAGAACCCCCAGTAACGCAAACGAAATGAAGGCACTATTTCTAGCCATGTATGCACTTTAGTTTCATAACGCTTACCTGTGAATATTATGTAATGGTGTGCATTACTTGCGATTACACACAGCCCAAAACTGGAATGATCTAGCCAGCTGCATCACTTCAATGGCTGATCACTTCCTTGTTAGAATTGCCATCGAAACATACCTTTCTTCGTGAACTGTTTGTACCACCACATCGCCACCCGCCCCTCATGTAATGCCCTGCCAGGGCCCTTGAATTATAATAAATATATAAACGATGGGGTACAACATTCGAAGCAAAATTATTCATTTGGTACTCAGTTTTAATTCAAAACTGCAGTAGTACTTGCCCGCTTCGAACTTAGCTTCTTTTCAGCCGGTGCGAGAAAGTGTGTTGCAGCACTCTGGGTTTGGGAACCGTGTCTGAATACCTTCCCTACGTTTGCAGGCTACACCAGCATGGTGCTGGACGCGTCGAGAAGGCGTGCCTTCGTCAGCTGCACGGACCACAACATCTACGAGTTTGACCTGCTGGCCAGCGACACGTCCGAACCCTGTACGTTGTATTTTGTCTTCGTTTTGCTGACCGCAGTTCATCCTGTGAGTCTGAGAGCCATTTGCAGAAACCAGCATTGGTCCACTTGTCAAACTTATTTTTACAGCCCCATTATTTAACCCCCAGCACTGTCGACCTCCCTGCCCTTCCAAGTTAATTTTCGAGGCAGTGTAGCGGGTAATAACTATGCTTGTGCGAATATCAACTTTTTCGTTTGAAGCAAATATACAGTAAACTTCCGTTAATTCGACTCTGGGTCAATGTTTCGGTTTAGTCGATCCCAACCGAAGGTCCTGGCCGGCACCCATGCATTTCTATGGGCCCAAGCTTTTGTTATTCCAATCCTAAAATTAGCCTTCACCCAATGATTCGAACTTGGTCAGTCAGCCCGCACGCAGCTGCTATAGTGCCCGACACCTATAGTGACCTCAATAGCGACCCCTTTAGTAGCAGTGTCTGTCTCGACTGAGCTTAGCTGACAGTGAATGTATTGAACACACGTCATCTGCAGTCGAAAATGCCTATTTCCAGCCCACTTGAGGAAGATTTTCAAGCAATAACGGTAGCTCACAATGCCTGTTTACGGTATTTACTCGATTCTAACGGTCAGCTTTTGTTTTCCAAGGAAATTCGGTAGAAAATTGCTTGCCTAAAATTGACCTTAGCCAAGGCAGTATACGACGACATACCACGTTTAGGTTGCAAGGGCAAGCGGTGTGCTTGCTTGTCGCAGAAACTTTTACTCCGCACGTTCGGTGGTAAATAAGTTTCAGATCCGCGGTGCCTTCTGTGTAAAGGAGTTTTTCACATGTTGCAACAGAAAAGCCCGAAACTTAACATGGAGTCGCATAACGCATACCTGTATGTTTTTTTCGTGTGCAACTATTTTGTGGTTGCTGTTGCTAGCAGTGGCAGATATCTCTCTGTAGCCTTTGTAGTGTTGCCTACTACCGTATTTATTCGAATTTCAGGCGAGGTTTTTTTTTTTTTTCGGAATTTTTAGCCTCGAAGTCACCCCCCCCCCCCCCCCCGCCTTTATATGTGAATTATGCCTATAGGTGTGGCTTCACGGCACCATGGCAGGCGCTGCCGTGAAGCCACACCTGGCTTCAGGCACCGTATCTTGAAAGCAATTTACAACGAGGAAAAAGTGCGTGCCCGCGCGGCCTTCTACTCTGGCATCAACTGCGTACTCCGTGGCGGTGCGTGGTCGGGCGGGTCGTATCTTGAAAGCGATCTGTGTTGGGGGCAGAGTCTAGGCAGTATGGGTGCGTCGATGGCTCGTAGCTTTGTGCGTGGTGTTTGTTCTCGTCGCTCAGTTCGCGTTGAAGTGACAGACTGCATGAAGGTCACAGCGCTTGCTGCTCTGCTGCGGCGCTTCCTCACGCCAGTGTTTTGACAGCGAGTGTCCGCGCTCGTAGAGTGTGATGTGTTCATGTTTTCCTGTGTACGCTGACACCGTGCTTATTAATTTAGTTATTAAGCGGATGTTTACAAGTTTATACGGACGATAAAACTACTATCCTTACTTTGTATAGATGTCTACTAACTTGCATTCGCAATCGATTCTTCAGCGCCGACTTTTTTTCATACGTAATAATTAAAATAAAATTGTGTGCAGTTCACCACTACTCTCATTTCTCAATTTTTCCTGTTCCTCAGTTCTTGCGTTTTCCGGCTTTTACATTTATTTCTTACGGTCCCGTGGAAAAGGTATCAGCAGGTTTCTACTGTATTGGTGTGCATACTCAAGTTTTTTTTTCGTGGTTACATTCGTATCGAATAAATACGGTATGTATAAAATGGAGTGTATACTAAGCAAGAGTTTGCCGGGCTTTTCGCCATCTGCACAGTGGGGACTTATTGTGGACACAGCATAAAGAGCTTCTATGTCAAGCTGGCCCTGAGCTGCGATGGCCGTTTCCTGGCCAGTGGCTCTTCGGACTCGGCAGCGTACATTTGGCAGGTGAGTTCTGCATTCCTTGCTTTAAACCTTTCCATACTGTGGGAAATGACAAATTATACCTAGTTTCCCAGAAATATGGCACACTGGCATTTCAAGCAGCCGAAAATAAAGACAGTACACAAATGCCATCTATTGTCAAAAACTGTTACTAGAAGCAAATTGGCTGATGCACTCGTGATTAATTTGCACTGCAAGGTACTGCTCTGCTATCACTGAACTCGTCAGTGGTACAGAAAGGGTTAAGCTGGTATTGGATGCTCTCTGATGTCTTTGCGTCTCGAGGTTGCGACATCAAGCTAGTGATCTTGCTATACGACTTCTGTGGTTGCTCTGAGTTCCTTCATGGAGATCGTCTAAATGTTTTATTAACATTATTGTGTAAAGGCAGCCCATTTGTGAATACGTGGATGAACACCAAAGCAGACAAACATGACGATCGAGGTTAGGAATCGCTTATTTCTATTCAAGACGTTCTCGTGACAAAAAAAAAAAGTTTCCAGAACTTCATACAGAACTTACCTGTAATCGATGCTGGCATACTAATTTGGTGTTCCCTATAATAAGAGTAAACCATACTGTACATCTTAATTCCTACCTAAGTTATGGATAGGTACTTAAGTTACTGATAGCTTGTAACGTTCTTGTTATGCAATGCTATTAGACTACTGAGCATACGCATTACTGTGCTTTCTTGCACAAAACTCGTAGGCGTTGAACTTTGTGATAACTTTTCTGATATTCGATATTCGCATTTCTTTTTTCTTGGTTTGATTCGAAATCTGCTATTTGGTATTCGCACATCCCTACTAATGACACAAAGCTTGTTTCAGTTAGCGAGCTAGCAGCTGTAGTTGTCTGCGTCACGAGGACCAAGGCAATGTATGATGCTTGTCGAGGGAACAATGTTGGTTGAGAGAGGTGTGCGCAGAGAAGTGCGACATAGATCTTTAATGCATTGAAGGGGGGACGCCGCAATTGAAGTGGTCAAATTGGCCAAAATTTTCCAATCTTTTTCACGATCCTCGGACCATCATTTACCTCGTGGTGAAATATTATAACAAAATACGCGGTAGAAATTGAGAAAACGGCAGGTTCCTAGAGTGCTGTCATAAAAAATTGCAACGAAGAATCGGGCTTTGGAAAGCACCGTTGCACGAAGGATGGCTTGGCAATTCGTTGACGCAGCACCGCCATCTTGGTATCGTCATAAAGAGGAGAGATCAGAGCTCAAGATAGCCGCAGCGACGTATTTCTCCACCGAAAAATAAAACCAGCAAAGCGAGCAAAAATACGGCAAAAGCGGCATCGTGATTGGGCGCAGTAGTCACGTGGGGCGCAGGGTGCGCTCCTATTGGCTGTTGTAGATTTTAATTGCTGACGAACCTCTCTCGCGCGCATTTGCACAGCAGCGAGCTGCGCATTTCGATCAGTCTGATAGACGATCGTAGCAGCCTAACGCATGTTGCACTTAGCTTCTGAAACATTGATGAGTGCAATAAAGCTATTCATTTTTATCTGCACCTCATAACAAATTTTATAATGGGTTTTGTGCAAAAGTAGTTGGTGGGACAAAATGCATAGGAAAGTTCAAAAAACATCTTTGTACCCATTTTGGCATTTCAAAATTAAACCAATAGCTTTGTTGCACAGAATGGGCCTTTATCAACATTCTATCTAATATGAAAATCTTGGCAAACATGTGTGTAATTAATTAACTTGGGGATGGCCATTAGAGGCTGTCAAGTGCTGTAACTACAATATATACCGCAAAACTGATTTCAGCTATGACATCAGCATAACAAATCACACCTACATGTCAAAGTTCATCAATTTATTCCCATAAATTAAAAAAAATGTTTTCATTGCCATGTCCCCCCTTAAGGCTTCGTACCCATTGTGTCGCAGCAACACATCAATTTTTTTGGGGGGGGGGGGGGATTGGCCAATAATGTGCTCATACTCAGTGGCACATACTAGGCATGTGCGAATACCGAATACAGTCAACGACTGGTTATTCGGACACCGATAATTCAGGCATGCTCTATTATACGGACAGGCCTATGGCACCGCCACTAGCCCGGTAGACTTAATGTACAACGATGACCGAAATGGCAGACACCTTACAGCGCATCATGCAATGATTCAGACTCCAAGGCCGGTATTTTGTAGCGATGCCTTATGACTTATTCTATACTAGTCTTTATCATCCACCGCTCACGGTCGGCTGATCCCGTTGATAACGCGAGCATACCGTCGCTCTGACCACTGACAAAGCACGATAAGCGCGAAAAGGCATAACACCGAAAAGGCATCGCTACAAAATGCCGGCCCAACTGTGCGACCATGGGCTAATATCGAGCAGAAATAGCGAAATTTTTGTTTTAAGACGTCATCAGCTTGGTCATCGGCCATGTCACCGGGGCTCCGCTATTCCGAAACAAGTGAAGCCTAGTCATCTAGTAGTCCTGCACTATCTTTTATCTCCAGCGACAGCATGGTCGAGATATGGCCTGAGCCATTTTGACCTATCACGAAGGGCTAATGGCGGATTTGGAATAAAATATCGCAGTTTCTTCCGGTACAGGCCGCAATTTTGTAACGACGCCTTCTGCTCGATTCTATGCGACCCTTAACATCCACTGTTCGTCGTGGCCAGCTGATCCTGTTGAGAACTCGTGGAGACTGTTGCCCTGACCACTGATGAAGCGCAAAAAGCGTGGAAAGGAATAGCATAGGCATTACTGTGAAATCACGGCCACAGAATGTCTAGGCCTAGGGCAAGCGCATGTGCGCGCAGCAACACGTTGACAAACTTCGGCTGTATTCATGAACAACCACTTTGGAAAGATGCAGTCGGATCTCGATAATTCGAACACGAAGGGCCCGGAAATTTGTTCGAATGGAAAGAAGTTCGAATTAAAGAAAGGTGTATTTTTGAAGTATTCGAGCACCATAGCACGATGCACGAACGGTGCGAGTCGTGAAATATCGCAGCGCGCAACCGCCCACGCCGGCCAACGCTCGGTTCCCGCTAACGGCAGCAAACGAAACTTCGGGGAGCGGATGGCGACGGGCGTGACGGCAGGCACGCGCGGAGACCGTCGAAGGCAACGTTACTAGTAATCTAGTAATGGTGGAAGGTGAGGGAGGAGGGCGGCAGGGAAGCGGATTTGGCCCTGGCAACTCCGCCACTTCTTTGGCTCCCCTCGTCCTCTCTCTCAGCTCCCTCGCAGCTCCCTCCCCTTCGACTCTCCGTGCGCGCTCGCGCCGCTGTGCCGGGGCCGCCGGTACAGCCGGCCGGCGCAGATTAGCCTGCTCCCTGAAGTTTCGTTTTCTGCCGTTATCGGGAAGCGAGCGTTTGCCGGCGTAGGTGCCGGCACCAGCTTAACCCGCTCCCTGAAGTATCGTTGTTTGCCGTTATCAGGAGCGAGCGTTTGCCGGCGTGGGCAGTTTCGTTGGCCGGTCTGGGCCTCCGCCGCTGCATTAAGGGGTCTCTCCTAGGCTTTTGCTCTATGGTGGTGTTGGAGCAATGCCGGTCGGAGGCACTGCCGCGTTATTTGGCACACTGCTGAGAGCATTGTCGGTGTGCGGTATGTTGGAATTAACCGTAGCAAATGCTTTCGCATTTGAATTACCGAGCGTTTTCTCCCATCGAAATACACATAACTTTGACGGGATCACAGCATCAGTTCGAATAAACTGGCAGTTCAAATTAAGCGTGTTCGAATTGACGAGATTTGACTCTACTTTCATTTTCGCAATCTCGATCAGTTCGTATACGAAGGTTATTTTTTATTGATAGAAGGTCTATCAAATAGAATCGAATGCTTTTTTCCCTCTGAAGCTGAATAAATAGCAAAGTTGACGTAAATACCAATGTAGTTTTAGTTTAATAGAGGGCCATACTGTGCTTTATGACACTCTTCTATTGCTTAGAAGTTTTGCTTTCCAGTTTTTTGCCGGACAACACAAGGGTTTTTTCATCTTTATGGCAGGTAGTTTCTGTGGGTTATCGTCGGCTCATTATAAGGCCAGTCTGTGCGACAGACAAAAGCCGGGAATCACGTCACTCGGCACCGCTTCGCGCGGTCATTGCCACTGACGGTAAAGAGCTTCCAAATCGGGAGGCCCATGACAAGTTCGCTTCGTGTCTCCCCCCCCCCCCCCTCCCAACCTTTTTTTGTTATTTTAATATGCATCCATCTGCCATCTGTATGTGTCTGCAGCCAAGGGGTCAGTGCGCTGTCCCATGATAGTTTCGAGCCCACCGTGCAAATCCAAAGCTAGTCTCGTGGCGGGTCACTCGAAGCTGCGAAAAGAGACTCAGGGGAAGAGGTAAAGAACGAAAGCTTAGCGTTATGATTATTTAACACTGATTGTTTGTTTATATTTTCACTTGTGATTATTTTGAACTATGGGGATGGCACTGACTATTGCGGCACCCGTCTGCATACTGCATGCAGGTAGGCTCGCCAGGGTTGCCCAAGCTGCGGCTCGCCGGCCACGAAGGTGAAGTGGCCGTACTTGCCTGGGACTGCTCTCACCCAGCCAGGGTGAGTAGTCTCTCCTTCATCCCCCACCCTTTCTCAGTGTAACCAGCTTCCATTACTGGTGTGACAATTTTGCAAGGCAATGTCACCGCCTGCCCGTTGTTCGTCGTGGTTAGACAGGCCTGGTTGGTATTGAAGGACAAATGTGTTGCAAAGAAAAGGTCGACAAAAATGTGTTCATGCCTGCCGGCTTTCTGTAAAGATTAAGAATTTGGGTTGCTTCTATCACTTTTTTTATTGCACTCTTGGAATTGCAATAGGCCAGTCTAAGAGGCGTGGTAAGCCAGGAAGCGTGCAAAAGTGAAAGATTGCTAGCAACACTACTTGTAGATTCTTGCATAAGCTTCGCTTGTCATCGTACATTTTTCTAGCATTTTCACAGCATTAAGTAATTTTTTTTTACTAACAAAAACAAAGAAAAAGCCTGTTAACATATTTTAGCGCTTGTGACCTGCACCAGAAATTTGAAAATTTTAATAGTTAAACCTGCTTATAACGAATTCCTGGATATAACACATTTTTTCTATTCCCCGCCGTTACTCTATAGAAGCACATGTATTTGAGACCTCTACGTAACGAAGTGGCAGCGGATACCCCTTCGAAATAATTTTCCCCGCTGACAACTTAGAGATTTCGCCCCAAATTTTGTTATTTTTGCGCGACAGCAGTCGGAAGCACCTTCTCCGCCGCGACGGAATGCAAAGCGGTGGCTTCACGCTTGGCGCGCATGCATTCGAGGTGACTGCGAGGCGAGAGTGAGCGCACGTGTGCGTGCGAGCCTGCGCGAGGCGGGCCTGCATCCCTCGACCCAGCGATCTTGCCGCCGCGGGCGTGACCTTTCCCCCTCCCTTCAGTCAAACCTGATCCCGCCGCTTGCTACAGCTGGCCTAGCCCGCCAAGCCGGCACTCTCTTTTTCTAGTTGATGTTGGTTGCCGAAGAGAAAAAAAAACTTTTTTTTTTTTTTACTGCGCTGGCAGCGCCACTCTTTGGTTATTGCGCAAGTCTCTGCGCTTCACTTCACTAACCTGACACTGGGTGACACTATAGGGTCGTTTATAGTCCAACGTAGCGTGCGCGCACGCTATGTCACGTTGGCAAAAACAACCCCCTCTATAGTTGAGCGCACCGGCGCAGCCAACGTAACCGGCGGCTTCCGATGGGCCCGGCGCCGAATTGGCTCCTGACTCGCGCGTTGTCCGCGCCGAATGCGCCGACCCACAATGCCATTTTGCGCTCCCATGGAACCCAATGCATTGGTAACCCCGCTCTTACGTCGCAACTGTGGGACCGTTCCCTCATCATACCTGCCACCCCGCACCGGCCCGAGCGGCCATTTTGACTTTTCATGTCGCTCAGCTTGGTGGCCTGACGATGGCATTGGCCGCCCAAAGTGACGAGGGCGACAACTATGACGTATTTTGGGTTTCCGCCTGAAAGGTTGAGATCCCTTGAGATCCGTATTTGCTATCTAAGATGGTGTCTATGACGCGTTGTGGCCCTAAAATTGGTTTTGGCTCATAGATGTTCCATAAAAGGTCCAAGGGCGATAACGCATCCGCCACGCGCCGTATGCTGTATGTGCGAGTGAAAACGTGCGAGGGGAGCCGACATCGGCGTCTAAATCACACGCGCGCAAGAAGAAAGCAGGGAGGAAGTGCGCCTTCTTCCATTGCGCTCGAGGCACCAGCGAGGGGGGAGGGATAACGGGCGGCTTTGTACGGTACTCTGGCAACAACTCTGTACTGCGCGGCGGCGCGCGGGCCTATCTTGAAAGTGATCTGCATTGGGGCAGAGTCTAGGCAGTGTAGGTGCGTCGGCGGCTCATAGCTTTGTGCGTGCTGTGTGTTCTCGGCGCTCAGTTTGTGTTGAAGCGATAGACAACAGCACGGAGGTCACTTCACTCGCTTGTGCAGCGGCGCTTCCACACGCCGCCAGCGTTTGACAGCGCATGTCCGCGCTCATCGAGTCTGATGTGTCACAGCGTCTGCCAGCGCGTCGTCAACATCAACTGGAAAAGGAGTGCCGGCTTGGCGGGCTAGGCCAGCTGCAGCAAGCGGCAGGATCAGATTTGAATGAAGGGAGGTGGAAAGGTCTCGCACGCACGCGTGCGCTCGCTTCGCATTCCGTCACGGCGGAGAAGGTGCGCAAAAATGACAAAATTTGGGGCGAAATCTCTAGGTTGGCGGGGAAAATTCGTTATGTCGAGGGGGTCTCCCATTGCCACTTTGTTACGTAGAGGTCTCAAATACATGTGCTTCTATGGAGCAACGGCGGCGAATAGAAAAACTTCGTTATATCCAGGAATTCGTTATATGGAGGTTCGTTATAAGCAGGTTTAACTGTATAACGAAATCCTCTTTATAACTGAAGTTTTTCGGGAATTGGTCAATTTCGTTATATCCAGGTTTAACTGTTTTCAATTCGGGGTGCGAGTTATACGCGAATTTCGCTTGTAGCTGTGGCTTCACAGGAGTACCCGTCACGCTGCCATTACGTTCTAACGTGGTCTGAGTTTATTACTATCACTAAAACAACTGAACTTCACCGTGACTGTAAGCCATTGTCGTTGACCTTACCCTTTTTTTTTTTTTTTTTTTTGCGCATGCGCATTGTGTTTACAGCTGGCCACATGTGGGGATGACTTTCGGGTGCTGCTCTGGGATTCAGCAGGCACGGAAGAAGACATGGCCACGAAGGACTGTACGCGTGCCGAAGCCTTCACTCTTGCAGGTATGTTGCAGTACATCTCATCCCGTGGCTAGTGTGCGTAGGCAGGCTTTTACTGCTGCACTATCTTTCGAAACTGTCCTGTTGTTGATTGTAAGTGCCAGTGAGGAGACCGTCGGCCAGCGAACTGACTCATGAGTACACCGATGCATGCTCGCTCGATAGTCATTTCACAGGCATGTGAAAGAGCATTTCTGTGCATTCTCATTTTTTGTGCGTCTATTTTACGTCCTTGATCCTTTTATCTATGCTCATGTACGTCTAAGCATTTTCCCTTTTCATTTCTTTCCCTATTTTCTGTGTCTTCTTGTATTAAATTTCTTCTCTGCCATCTTTCCTCTTCATCTGCATCTTTTTCACGGCTGCGTGACAGTTCAGGTGTTCATTGAGAAGTGAGACAGTTTCGATGCCCGCATCCCTTCATTTCTTTTGTACTTCTTTTTACAACATACTACTAGTACTACTACTACTACTACTACTTTAGTGAGTGATGAATGGTGAGAGTAGATGTGAGTGTGAACAGGAGTGAGTACAAAGGGCAGTCACGGTGATGTTGAGTGGATGTATGAGTGTGGGTAGCTGTTGGTGAGTGGGAGTGGATGGTAGTATGAGCGTGAGTGGGTGCCGGTAAATGCGAATGGATGTGTGACTGTGAACATTGGTCAGCGTTGGTGATTGGTGAGTAGGATTGTGTGTGAGTGCATACATAGCCTATGGAAATATTGGTGAGCGAGCATTGGCTTATTCTGCCAACCTGTGGAGGAGACTGCTTCATCGGCTTCTTTTCCTTGGCATAAACATTAGACGTGACAAAACGGCCAGTACAAGTTTTACGTGCATGGCCTTTCACCAGGTTTGTTCTCGATGTGAGGCCAGTGAGCGCCTTACGCAGAGCGATTCATGCAAGCGCTCTTCAACCTAGGAAAGGTGTTGATTGCAGAAACCCTCCATGATATACAGGGAACCTCAATATAGGGAAGTTGGTTAAATATGTAATACATAGTAAGATATGTGGCCGAAGGTGTTCCTGGCACTCTGTGAATATGGCGAGCGTGGCAAAGCACCAGAAACACCGGTGGCTGTATACGCTGACGGATCCAGTTCAGTCGCATGAAATCTTGCAGAAGGGATATTATGTCTCCAAAGGTGATCATAGTCAAGCACAACATAAACCCACAGCGCTGTTGAAGAAAGCGTGCTCTGCCGCCATCTCGTGATGGCGATAACGCTGCATCTGACGGCTCTGACCCTCAACTGTTCCCAATGCCGCGAATGCAGTTTTGGTTTCGTATCCAATTGTAACACACAGCCAATTTTCAGATGCTTTTTTTTTTTTTTTTTCGGAAAAAAAAAAGCACATTAGATTCGTGCAAATACATTAGATGAGCACCAGCACTGGAAGGTATGATGAGTCGTGTATAAATAGCCGGAACATTTGATCCGTAGATCAGAATTCGACAATCATGCTCGCTGCTGCCATCGTGCCCCGAGTGTTACTTGTATCTCTTGGCACTAGTTCACCCAATAGTAAAGATAAAGATTCATGACTCGCAGTTTTGCCACTGATTGTTTCTTTACTGTAACTACAGCGTGACAGTGTTCACCAACCTTGACAATTTTGGCGGTCGGCCTGGATTTGAGTGAATACGTTGCGTTTCTTGTTGCCACTGTCTCCTATCTGTCTATGCAGTTGGGCCCTCCAAACCTCCGCCTCTCTATCAACTGCAACTGGCTTTGCCTTCTATGGTGCACTGCTGACGTTGAGCTTCTCGGCTTCTTGGCGCCATCGTCTTTCGGTGGTCGTGGTTGCTTGCTTCTTTTCTGCCACTACTCGGTTGCCCGCACAGCCTTTTTTTTTTTCTTCGCAACCTTTGACGCTTGTTGCAACCTCTCGATTTCAGCTGGCCTTGCATGCCCCCTGCACGTCCCTGCCAAGCTCATTGTTGCTGGCAGCTTCTGCGCTCCTTTACCTGCATGATTGCAGCGCAGCACCAAACGATGCTCTTGCGCAAAGCCATATCTGCTGCTTAGGAGGCTGTGAAGGGACAGAGATATCGGTATGCATCTCTTCGCCGCCTTCTGTCTAGACAGAACTTGCATGTTTTGAGCATTTCTTGTTATATGCTCTCATTCTGTAGTGCAGTGTGCCATCGGTGTCGGGGTTACCACCTATGCTTGGCATGAGAAATTTGGATTTTTCCTATTTTTTTTTATTTGCTGAGTCACTTGTCACATTTATCAGTAGCGTCTCTTTTCCTCTGTAGTGTTCCGATCGACAAAATGCTGCTTTGATTTTACATTCTCTCTTTTGAGCGTTTATTCGCATGTGCGCTAATTTAGGTGTGCAATTCATGGAGGTGGATATTACTCATAAGTAGTGGTGCGCAAATATGTAGCGTAATGTCTCCTGAATTGGCAACACTGGGGTGGCAGGTAATCTCACTTATACATTGAGTGTACAAAGAATTGCCACGGATTTCTTGTGTGCCACCTGTGTCAGTTTTGTACGGTAACGTGATCAAGCATGCTCTAGGGGGTAGGGGGATTGGGCAAGTGAGTGCACATCTTCTCTAGCTCTCCTGTGGCTGGGCGAGCCATGATGGATGGTCGCTTCGCTTGCGCTGTCTTCCCGTGCATTTAGTGCTGACAGTCGCGTAATCTTGACGTGTTTGAAGTGAGAGGCAGACGAAGCGCTCACTTCCCAAGGCTGGCGTACTTCATGCCAGCATTGTCACAGCGTGTGTTTGCGGATATCGAGTGAGATCTGTTATGTCTGCTTGAGCTTGCGTGATGCTATGCTTGTTATTAGTCAGTGAGTATTTACAGCAATTCATATGGCTGGAAAACTATGAACCATTCTGTAGTTGTCTAATATACTTTGCTACCACTTGTAATGCTTCGGCTTTCGGGCGAAACTGCGACTGTTTTACTCGTGGAACCAGTACTAACGACAAGGGGTATGCGAATACTCAAATACAAAGTGAATAGTAAATGTTCAAATAATTTTATTCGCAGATCGAATATCTGCTATTCAGTTTCTCGAATATTCTGGTAAAGATCCAGCCGGCGCCAGTGGCTTGAAGTGTGCAGCATTTCTATGGCACATGATCTCTGTCGGTACAAGGTTCAACCAGGTTAACAGGAACCGATCCAAACAACTAACAAAATGCAGACAGAGGGAACAACAAATGCAGCGCTTATGGAATGCATGTAAGCATGTGTAAAGATCAGGCCATTTAGCCACTGGAAGGCCCGCAGATTCAAGCAGTTTGGGGCTTTCTTTTCACACGTGAGCTTAAGCACACAGACAAATTTAATTGGTGAACAGCAGCTGGACGTAGACAAAAGGAAGGGCGAGGACGCATGTCGTGCAATCGATATTGCCGTGGCCCTCCTGATTTGAGTACCTACGACAGGCAGTAAATGACGCCAAACCCAACAGTGAGAAGGCGCTTTGCCGTCGACGCCAATCGCGGTCAACCCTTGCTACACCAACGACTGCGTGGAGTGGTGCAGAGTCACTTGATGCGCAGTCTACCGCTTTTGTCCGTCTCACAGATCTCTACAAGCTGATAACTCACAGAAACCACCTGCTATAAAGGTGCAATAAAGGATTACCAATAATGGCCGCCACAGTAGCTTAGTTGGTAAAAGCATCGCATGTGTGATGTGTGTTCGGTTCCTACTGTATAAACCCAATTATAGGTCAAGTGGGAATATAGGTTAACCCCGTAAGTTTAGGTGAAAAAAGGAAAACGAGAAATCGCCGAAGTTCATGTATTTTAGAAGTGGCACCGTTCACCCACCGTTGGATCTGTAGTCTTATTCGTTAGAAGTAGCAGCACTGTCCTCAGAAGGCGACCGCTTGTCGCTGGCTGCCTCCCACCGTGCGTCGTGGCAGCACAAAGTCCGCGAATGTCCTCAAGCTGCGGATGAACAGCACTGCGCCCGCAAAATGATGTTTTGCATGGGTTGCAATTCAGTAGCTTTCTTTTCTGCGCCCTCCAATACCACACGCTTTTTTCCGAAATGCCAAACTGGTGCTGAGCGGCCATGGTGCCATTCGCTTTGACGAAGTCGGCAACTTTTGTCTTAAGCGCAGAAGAAAACTGCCTCCGCGTACCGCTACTCATCTTTCAACAGGTGAAAAAAGAAAAACACTAAACGAATCAGATGCGACGTTGATCGGCACGGATCGGATGCAGGAACATGCAAAGGACATAGCGAGAAGAAGAAGAAAAAAAAGATGTCTGTGTAAACACAAGTTGCCAGACGACGACTCACATTCGGCTAAAGATCGCTGTGTAAAACGAGGGGTGGCTTTTGCTTGTTTTTCTTTCCTTTTTTCATGAAAATATCTAGTCTTGTATTTCGGTTTATACGGTACCTGCAGCGAGTTATGTTTTCGTCCATTTTTATTGTACTCAAGTCGCGCAGTTTGATCAGTACTATGTGGCAGCAGGTACTGCATTTCAGTGAAGCATTGCCAGTTCATATTCGGTTGCAGTTCGTTGTACAAACTTCTTCACATGCATTGGGAAAAGCTGGACGAGTTGTTCGCTCTGCCACTGTGTTCCCTACCGAAGTTTCGAAATGCTGCTAGGTATTGCCTTTGCACACTGCCATGCGAGAGAGTCGGAAGTTTTTTCACCACTTAGGAAAAAAGAAAGAACCTTGTAGTCCATGTTTTAGGTAACATTTTCAGCGGCAGCGCACATCAAGAGATGCAAATTTGCATTTGGCGGTTAGTGCATATCCTACAAGCTACCGAAAGACGGCTGATGCATCCTATGCCACACTCTTAATTTCAGAAGTCTCTTATGATTTTGTGTGCGTGCTGTTTGCAATTCTTTCCGATCAACGTGAAATCTTTGAGTCACGGCATACATTCACATTGCTTACAATGCAAGGCAAGAAGCGAAACCTCTGCCCCACTCACTCACACTGAACTCATTTGCACTGGAAAATCGTGATGGTCGCGTAAACCAAGTTGGTTCTAAATGGTGGCTTTGGTTGAAAAGAAACTGTTTTGTGAAGTCGCTCGCTTCTCGATTTTTAAATTATGCAACTCAAGTGGCTAAGCTGCTGAACCAATCAGTGGCGCAGGAGCAGGACGTCTGTATGCCCCGACACTTATCTTGCGTAGCAGTGGCTGTGCGAGCAGACATGAACGGCACTAGTTACAGGATGTTTCGGTGTGACGATGGGCAGGTCACACTAGCCTACGTGAACATCTGGCCTTGTGCGTGGCTCCTTGCTTTGCCAGCTGCGGTTCGTTGTGCGGCCTGTGTGAGTCACATAGTCGGAATGTGCCTTTAGTTTTCAATTCAGGCGGCCTACTCTGTCCGGCCTACTTCTCTCTTCCTGTCCTAGTGCGATGTAGATTTACCATTCCATTTGGGTTTGATTTGTTTTAAAAGATGGGTAACTGTTTGCGCAGTCCTAGATTAATGCAGCTTGAAGCTTTACGAGCCAAACCTGTATTGCAGAGAGTGCAGAACCACCGGTCAGCGCATCACCCAGCTTGGCCCGGCTTGCACCACCGCACCCTTCGACGGGCAGTCTTCGAACACCCACAAGGAGGAGGTCGTCGATGGCCGACTGGCTGACGCCACCCACCAAGCGCAGGCTAACCAGTGTTGCCAGCACCACACCTGGAGCTTGGGTAAGTGCTGTTCGAGAAAGTTCAGCGGCTGCTTGTTCAAAACATTTTATCAATGTCTAAATTTACCTGCAATCTGCAGACGATAAAGCAAAAGGTCTGCAAATTCTAAAATATAGGAGTTGAATAGAGTGAATTTTCGAATAATTCGGTTCCAAATAAATTGTTGACTACAGCGGAACCTAGATTATACGTCCCCCGATCATGCGATGACCGGCATTTTACGACGAATTGGTTAGGTCTCGGCAAAACCTCCGTAGAAATAATGTAGTGCGAACCTCGATTATATGACGCAATTTTACGCCGACCCCGCCTTGTACGACGCCTCTCGGGTACCGTCTGAGGAAAACAAAAAAAAAGCCCTAAGCAGACGCAGGCTGCACGTGAGCACACTGCAGCCGGCTGATAACGGGTGTGCAATACCGTATTTACGTAACCGAATGTAACGCGAGGGTCGATTTTCGAGTCGCGCGAAAAAAAAAAATAAAACCTCGAATGTAACGCGGGATGAACGGAAAAAGAAATGGTACCTTTATACAAGGAATTGCAATTCGGAAACTAGTTCTCTTCCCTTATCACCGTCGTCTGAAGAGGAGACGGAGCTTTCCTTGGGCAGTATTCTCGGGCGATCACTTTCATAGATAGTTTCACTTTCGTGAAATTTCGCGTGACTTGGCACTGAAAGCATTCCGACAAGTGTTTGTGATGCTGTCCTAAGCTCGCCATCAGCGCACAGAGAGCTGTCGGCTGTATACTTCGAGGGGTTCCGTGCCGGGACGTGCCGATTCTCGCGAAAGCGAAACTATCTCCAAAAGTGATCGCCCAAGAATCAAGTCATCTTCCGTGCCGTCGAGCTTGTTAGAGATTTCAGTACTTCTTAAAAGACCGCACAACCGTTTCATTCGGGGTTGGTACCAGGTCACTTCAAGTTCCATAGAGCCTTTCCAACTGGCCTCGCATTTAAAGAGGGCAATACCGCTGGTCCCGCCATCGGCAAATCGTCGACGTCAAGACGTCGAGCCGTGGTGGAATTTTCCAGCCCCACAGCCATCAAAATCGCTCGTTTCTCGAAGCGGCTGTCATATTGAATGTGCTGCGTCGCCATAATGTCGCGAATTAACGGAGTCGAACCACAAAAGGCTGTCGGGTATTGCAGCATTGTAACCAGCCACAAGCACAGCGAAAGCAGCGTCGATTCCGTCGATTCCAACTAAGTACAAGTGCTGACTTCGGTCGACTTGTCTATGGATTGGATCGAGATGTAAAGTTACAGGTTGCCAACTTAACGCCAGAAATCGTGGGATTTCGATAGAATATTTGTTTTAAAATGGTCAATTTTGCCGTAATTCGAATGCAATGCGAGGGTCGAGTTCAAGCAACGAAAATCATGGGAAAAAAAACTCGCGTTACAATCGAATAAATACAGTAATTTCTTAATAATTTAGTCTACCTTGCTTGGAACAGAGCAGGTTCGTGCCGCGGGCTTACTCAGGCGGTCTGTACCCTTTTTTTGGGCAAGACTGAGCGTCAGTGCCTATATTCTTAGTTTTTCGATTATACGACGCCCGGATTATACGATGGTTTTACGTGGTCCCCTCAAAGTCGTATAATTGGGGTTCCACTGTACTTAGTTTTTCAAATACAGTAGACTTTTGTTAATTGGATTTTGCGGTTAATTTGATCCCGACCAAAGGTCTCGGCCAGTGCCTATACATTTCTATCTGCCTAAACTCTCACTATTTCAATTTTAAATTTGGCTTTCGCCAGGTGATTCAAACATAACTGATCAGCACACACGGCGCCAATTGCAACCTTTTTAGCAGCAGCGTCTGTTTCAGCGTAGCTCAGGGCACAGGAAAAGTGTCGAACACATGCCATCACCTGCCGAAAATGTCCATGATGGGACTGCCATAGGAAGAATTTCAAATGAGAATGGTAGTTCACAATGAAATACAGTCGACTTTCATTAATTCTACCCTGACAGGACAGATGCAATTGATTAAATTATCCGGCTGGTCGAATCAAACAAGATGCAGAAAAAATGCCAAAACACACCACTGATTCATTTGGTAGTATTTGCTCGAGTCTGACACACCCCCGAATGAAACGCGCGCCCCCGTTCGATGTATCCAAAGTAGAAAACATTGTTTTACGGTTGAATGCCCTAAACAATTGTCTAACGTGCACGCCATTTTTTAGAATGGCACCCGGATTCTTAGTCAGCTCTGCCACACTTTTTTCCTTAAGTCAGCTTTGTCGCAATACAGCCGTGTTGTGCTGTCAAGCATGGGAACGCTGCAAAGGTGCCTTTGGTTTCGTATCAGATTGCACCGTAATTTCCAGCCCAATTTCCTTGGGAAACAAAAGGCCCGTGTTAGAATTGGGCAATACCGTAATGGGACATTGTGAGGTACTGTTATAGCTTGAAAATCTTCCTGGATTGGCCGAAAATAGGCGTTTTTGAGAGGAGATAACATCTGTTCACTGCATTCAGTGTCCCCGAAACTCTGGTAAAGGTATCGTGATTGGTGTCACCATAGGGGTGAGGCATGAAGTGGCTGACTGGTCAAGTTCAAATTATCTGGCGAATGCCAATTTTAGCATCGAAATAACTGAACATTTAGCCCCATAGAAATGCATTGGCCAAGACCTTCGGCCGAAATCGGATTAACCAAAAAATCACATTAATCGGAGTCGAAGTAACAGAAGTCTACTGTATTACAGTATTTACTTGATTCTAACGTGTCTTTTCTTTTCCTTTTTTTTTTTCTTTTTTGCGGCACACTGTCAGCACAAGGTTCGTCCAGGTCAACAGAGCCGTCAAATCACAACTTCAATAACCCTTCAGTGCAAAGACAGTGCTCGTGTTATCTCTACGTTTTCCTTGTTTCCGTCTTTTTGTGCCGTGAATTACCTATTATATTCCTACGTTGGTGCTGTTATTGCAACTGAGGCGTCTCCACAACCCATATCGTGGTTATAGCAAATCATACATGCTTAATCTCTCTTGCAAGGCACTTTTTCATTTCTGTTCGGCTGAATAGATACCCGCGATCGTCAACTCCTATGCACATCATTTTTGCAGGGCCATGGTACACGCGTGGAGGGTGACTCAGTGTCGTCGGATGGTGACTCGCTGCCACGGCCCGTCTCCTCCGTCTGCCGATGCCGTGCTCTCCCCGAGAAAGAAGGTCGACAATGCCTTTAACCTTCCTCAGCGGCGCTTGCTTCCCCACCTCAACGCCCTCGAAGATGGTACAGAGAAAGGTGCCAGCATGCCAGTTGTGACAACGTGCGACCTGGAAAACTGGCCCCAACAGGCGCTGGAAACACCGCCACGGCCTGCGGCGTCCTCCGAGACGATGTTGTCCCCTCCGAGTGCATCGCGCAGCCGCAAGCAGCACAAGGTCATGACGAGGCTCTTCAAGAAGCAGACGCTCTCCGCTGTTGACAAGGTAGGTGTTGAGTTAGTGGTGCAAGAAGGTTAAACTGCAGTCAAATATTGAATCTATGCTGAACGCATCAGAATAGGGGCTGGAGGGGAAGGGCCAAGAATGAAGGGACGTACCGGCCGCAAGGCATCGGAGCCAAGAAGAGATGCACAGACCTTTTACTTTGGTCCAGAAGCGAGGACGACTGGTTGTGAAACATGACATAAGTCTGTCTGGCTCCTTGCCCACGTGTGATGATCGGCCGTTTAAACAGTGCAATATTAGTATTGTAACAGACACACGACAGAGCATGTTCACACGCGATTCGCAGTACAAGTGCGCTGGTGGCAGCATGGCACGTATCTACATATACAGGCTAGTTTGCTTCCACGGTGCGTCCATTTGTACCTTAGCTTGAATAAAAACGTGCAACAAGCACTTCGATGTGCTCGAGCCTCACCATAATCTTGAACCCAGGTGACGCAGTCTTTTAGGTTTAGCATTGCGCGATCATTTAGCAGCGCATTCTGCAATGCGAGCGACTTGCAACGTTTGTGTACAGAAAATAAGTAAACTTTTCAGCATTTGACATGACATTAGAGAGGCAAATTGGTATGTTCCCACCTTTCACGATCTCAAGGACACTGTCAGAGACATGTCGAGGTCTCAGATAAGCTTCAGGTAGGCATATTTTATATTTAGAATTATCAATATATTATCAAACTATTCGCGATCCCCTTCGAGTTAGATATATCTGGGATCGGGGGACTGTATAGTGTTGGTGCCGAGTGATCGTGTTTTCCGAGAAGGTTAAAAAAACAGTTCAAACAGCGTAACTGTATTGAGTCATTTTCTGCATTTGCAATCGCGAACGTTGGCAGCGGGAAATCGTACATGACAAGATCAGGTTCTAGTGTATAAGTTTTCCTGCAATCAATATTACCTCAGATCTAGCATTTCCAGTTTCATTATAGCAGTAGAATGTTTATAGAAATAAATTATGGCCATCTATACTTTATTCTTACTTCATTATGTATATGTAAAGTGATTAGTTGTACAGTCAAACCTCGTTAATACGTACCCGCCTAATGCGTAAGTGCGGTTTAAACGTAGTTGTGAAGATTCCCCCACCAAGCCACTATTGAACCCCACGGCGGCAAGTGAAGATTACCGATTTTTTGCTGCCTACCCGCAAATAACGCCTGTCTGAGTGCGTGTGTTTGAGAGCATCGCGACGTAGTTCTTTTCGGGCCAGTAAGTAGCCGCTAAACTGGCATTGGCGGTTAATTCGTAGATCGTTTAGTGCGTACCTAAGCGACGTTCCCGGTCGGCTACGTATTAACGAGGTTTGACTGTACGCGTGTTTGCTGTATCAATGTTAAACTGTACAAACGTGTGTGTATGTTTCCAGGTGTGAAACAGTATTAAGCAATCTTCTGTTCTTGTTAATGTGCAGGGAAAGAGCAAGGCAAAGAGGGCGCTGCTGAACACACAGCAGCAAATAACATCTTTCTTCAAGCGCTGACAATGGAGCAACGTTTGGCCCACATCGTCTCTGCCCGTGCCAGTTTTCCCAACTGGCTAGCCACTCACTGCCGCTGCTGCAGACAGGTCAACAAAAGTAACCTCCTCACCACTGGAGTGGACTGCATGCTAGCGCTAGCCTTCCTGCATTTTTAATGTCAGGCCAAATGGATTGCCAACTTTACCATGTGAACAAAATGAAAAGTGTACGACTTTGTTGCATTGTTTTTACTCCTTGTGCTTTTATGGCACTCTTATGTGGCATGCGCTTGGCAGCACCTACCAATGACAATAAATTCTTTGAGTTAGTTTTTTTTTTTTTTGTGATATAAAAAAGAAAGGCAAGGAGGCTTTGTGTCTTAGTGTATTTATTGTGGTTTTAGGATTTCACGTGGTATATAACGCGTGTGCTTTGGTACAGCATTTAGAATAGTGGTTTCTTGACCTTCTATTTGTAGTACTATAGGTGCAAGTTGCTGTGTATTCTTGTATAAAAGTTGCTTTTCTTTTTTAATACTTTAGCTCGGATGTCGTGCCACACCTAAGGTTGCACGATGATAAATCTGCTGGCCTTTCCTCACAAAATGGGACCAGTGTGTTCAGTACATTGTGGATTGCATTGATATTGAGGGGTGCAGCCCTTGCACTAGAGTACACAGACCGTGGCATTGAATGTTCATTGAGCAATGTTGCTAACTGTGTTATGTTGGCCTGGATCACAGCGCTCGTTCACAGGATTGTGACCAGTGCTTTGAAATATCAATGTTTGTCTTGCAAGACTGAAAAAAAGTTCTAAAATAAATACTACTGTATTTGTTGCCAGAAACTTTGCTAAAAGCTACAGCTTGTTACGGCAGGTGTCCTTATAATGTGCTTACCTAAGTATTGGTGATGTGTAGTTCCCAGCAATAGTTTTTCACATCTCCCATTTATTTCCATGGAACCTGCAAGTGGGGCTTTGCAGCAAGAGCTTGTTAATTCCAGATTTTTTGTCGCACATGAAAAATGTCCCATTATCTGAGTAATTAATTTTCAAACGTGCAAAGAAAATTGTGATTAATGCCGCAGCATATTTTACAGAATAATTCTTTCAAGCTCTTTCTGTAGTTTCCTCAAAATTGGTACGCAAGCGCTTTTCCTCAGCTAGCACAGAAATTATCTGAAAATTTGGCACGAAATATCTCCGGAATAACAAGGACTGTGCAGCTTCTGTAATTGTGACAGCGATGGCAGTCTGACAAGTGCATCATCTTCAACCCCGGTCACACGGGGAACTTTCGATTGCGATTGAATTTCTGAACAGTAATGGGCCCCCTTCACAGCTTGCGCAATGTACCCAATCAAGATCGAGTAAGTCAAGCTCGATTGGGCTAAATCACAATGAAAAGTGCTCCAACTGTCACTTGTATTAATGTACCCACTGGCTACGGCTCTTGACTACGGCTGGCTGTGTTGTGGTCCCTTGTGGTGTCCATATGGAAGCTCGACATCTAACTTGTCGGAATTGGAGAGCATTTGCTGCCGTAAATAATGCAGTGAAATTAATGTATAGCAAGCCAGCAAAATAGCTGCAAGTTTTACTTAGTTCACAATTCTAAATGTAAGTTACGTGAAGTTTTATACCATTAGAACGCCTAACTTTGTGTACCCCCAAAGTTACTCACTTATGAAGAAAGGCATTGACTGTATGGAGGGTGTCCCAAAGTTGTGAAATAGTGTTTTCTGACCAGCATACATGCAGCCACATACATTGCACCAGCATGTTGATGCAAAAATGTTTTTTTAAGGTGCTGTTGGCGTAGCATGTCTTCGTGTACAGATGTGGTGTTTGGAATCCACGTAATGGCCATGCCATGGTGCAAGGAGGTTTCCTTTTTTTTTTTCTCTTTTTTTTCATTCTCTTTTTTTGCTTTCTTTTTTTCCTTAGTCCTGTACAAGCGAGCCATATGTAGCCTATTGGTGCTACATGGAGTTCGATCTAACGGTTGTGGATGCAACCTTTGTCCTATGCAACCGAATATATTGCCATCTTGCAGCTTCACAGTGTTGTGAAATTCAGTATATTCAAATCTGACTCTGCGGGCATCGGATGGAAAAGTGGACTCCTCGTTTGGAAGGCTTTGACTTACGAGCTTTCAGCATATTGTGAAAGTTTATTGCTCTGCATTACTTTAAAAAAAATTTAATACAAGTGAAATTGTGTCAACACCCTGCCACAAAATAGTGTTTCATTCATGTGTCATAGTTTTAAACATTCCTTTCTCTGCTCATGTCATTCATACTGTGCCTGCACTAGTAAACAAGTTCTGCTTGTTCAATAACATTTGTTCCGCAAATGTTTTTCATTACTGCATGTGACAATAAAGATAAAAGACTGCTTTTGTGTGCATCCATGTCTGTCCAAAAATGAGTCCTGTGAACTTCCATGGCATATTGGAAACATGTCTTGCTTTGTGTTCACTTGGTGTTCACTGCTCATTGCAAAATTTGTCACCTACCCTAGCCCACTTCTGTCACCCCCTACTTTTCGTCTATCAACATGAATTCAGTCATCTTGCAAGCTCGCCAAACGCTAGCCGTCCATATGTCGGCAGCTTTGCAGTCTCCATGTCGGCAGTGAAAAAAATGCAGATCCCATGTAGTGTTGGAGTCAATGTTATGTTACGCAAAGCATTTTGCATGTAGCTGGCTATCTAGTCTCGTTTGAGGTTACACAAAGCGTCTTCAGATGCAGGGCTTTCACTCCTGCGCCAAATGCGCCATTTTGTGCAAAGTTAAAGGGATTGACTACCGCCTAGAATATGTTGTGCAACGTTGGTGGAAATGAAAAAAGAAAACATGATTTGTACTGAGAGAATTGAGCATGCTGCTCTGTATTTAAGTAGGAATTATTTTAAATTGTCACAGAAAGATGCAAGAGGCATCTAGTCGTGTGAGCTGGCGGTGAAACCTTGGTACTTGAGATGCCAATGAGATTACTCTACATAGGTTGGCTGTTATGAAGTGCTGCACACTTAATGATTAAAATCGCACTCTTTATATTAGATATGCCTTTGCGCTTTACGCATATTACGAAAACAAAAAATTCAAGCTAAAGACAAGGGTGGAACTCCTGTGCCAAATACAGAAAATTGACCGAATGCTGCGCCAGTACGGCTTCGGCATGTGTGCTCCGGCAGTGGCCGCGAACAGCGAGCAGATTCGTTCTCTGAAAAAAATTGCAGCCGTCCACATTTCGCACGAAGGCGCCTCCCGCACAGCCTCCCGCATAATTTTCGCGCTTATGGCGATGGACATTTGGGCGTTTCCGGAAAGTGGCCGGCGCGCGCGCCGGCCGCTGCCGTATGTCAGCGGGCTTCTTCGATTTTCCGAACGGCTAGGGCGGCTGTAATATTGCGGTAGCAATCATATGGACACTCCAGGTGCATTTTTGCTGTCGGCGTCGCCGTGATGTTCCGTATGAAGTCCAAGGGTGATAACACCGTCGCCACGCGCCGTATACGCTGTATGTGCGAGTGAAGGCGCGTGATGGAAGCCGGCGATCGCGATTCAACTGGCGTGCACAAGGGAAGAAAGCTGACAGGAAACAAGCCGTCGCGCGAAAGGCCCGGGGGGGGGGGGGGGGGGGTGCGGCATTGTTTTCCGGCAGCAACCGTGCGCGCCCTATCTTGAAAGCTATCTGCAGACTGCTCATACTTTTGTGCGTGCTGTTTTTTCGCCGCTCAGTTTTCGCTGAAGCGATAGACAGCACGGGGACATGATCGCTGCTGCTGCAGGGCATCCTCACTCCAGCGTTTTGACAGCGAGTGTTCGCGGTCATCGTGTGTGATGTGTTCATATGTGCTTGTGCGCGATGACACCATGCTTGTTAATTTAGTTAGTAAGCGAATGTCTCCAAGTTTAAGCGGCCGATAAAACTATCTTTACTTCGTCTACTAATTTGATATCGCAATCGATGCTTCGCCTTTTGGTGAAGCTGTTATAGGCTAGATTCCAGGAGATCGCGCCGGCAACGGAAGTAGATATAGACCGAAAGTAGATCAACAATTTGCGGCTCCATGTGCGTGGTGGTCTACCGCCAGCTGTGCCCTAGCACAGGTGTCAAAACGGATAATAGATGGTCCATTGTTATAGCCCTCGCCACCGCCGATGCCTCTTTCACAAGTGTTCCGATACTCGGCGGCGGCACTTCCCAGCAATCGTAGCGCCCCGTCGTCTCGTGACGTAGAGATTGCGCTAGCGCTGTTATCAGCAGTTGCCCTTTGGACTCGCTCTGGGACGGCCGCTCGTTTAACCACATCTTCCGGGATCCTGACGGTGCCATGCAGTTTGCCGCGGCTATGAACGCTGTGGCTCATACGCTAGTCTATGACGATGGGGCGGACTTGGCGCAGCAAACGCACTACTTGACCATCGTGAAGGGCGAAATCAAGACGCAGGTGTCCTTGCTTTTTGACTAACATGCCGAAGACGCTCAATATAGTAAATAATGATAATATATAAATTCAGTATAGCAGACCCACCACAGTCACAGCTTCGCTGGCTTACATCTTCACGGTAGTGGAAGAGCTCTGAATTTTTAGAGTGTACTAGAAAACGGTTGAGTGGCCTGAGCGGCGCGGCGCTTCCTTTATGTGCTTGAGATTTATGGAATGATTGGCATATAAATGAAAAGCACTTCACGCATGTCACGTACTGCCGCATGGCATGGAATAATAAAAAAAAAAAAATTGTGCATCCTGCGCTTGTGTAGTTCAAATCCAGCGCTAATGCAGCTCCACTAAAGTGAAACCCGGGGAAGTGCGAAGCAGTGATGCGTCGGTGTTTATCTTTATTATCTTGTCTTTCGCAATCCATCATCCGTTTTGACACCTGTGCTAAGGCACAACTGGTGGGAAACCGCCACGCACATGGAGCCAAAGCCTTTGCTGATGATAGAAGCGATTTTATCGAATTTCTGTTAATTAATACGCCTAATGCTTGATTATTCCGGTCTTTTAAATTATTCGGAATCATGTTAGTTTATTTTGAACCGGTTTTGATCAATTCTGCGCTTGTTCTGACCCGGTTCTGAGCATGATCACGTCAGATCACACGCGACGGACGCCGACGACAGTCCGGGCTCCTAAAGTGCTTCGCACCTAAAAATTGCAGGTATGCCATCTCGATCGAAAAAAAAAAATGCTTTACAGCCCCAATTTCTATTCTGTGCTCTTTACCTGGCGGCGGGAATTCCCACCTGTAACATGTTAGGACGAAGTCGGTCTGGTGCTAGGACCACCGTCGCGGCTCAAGACACATAAAATTTACTCATACCTTTGATCTAAATTCTGTGTCTCCTCTATGTCGTATGCTAAACTGCTTCGCTTGGTAATCCACCTTCACAGCAGTAGAATAGCGCGTGATTTTTTTTTTTTTTTTTAGTTTTGAACACTCGCAGAGCATGCTTTGGGAATCGAACCCACGACCTCGGTCCGCGACGATAGATCCCGAGCGTTTAACCCATTGCGCCACAAACGCATTTGCCGAGAGCTACACAGATTATGCGTTGACCAGACCCTTGTTGACCCTACGACGCCTCGATGCCAGCATTCGAAGGGACGCTGGCATCAAGTACGCCACCTAGGTGGCGTTGGTAGTTCACGGCGCCGCTTCTTCGACTCGGAAATGGACGCGCTGATTTGAACGTGCTTTGTCTTGCGCGTTGTATTAGTGTGTCCAGCGTGTGCAGCGTAGTGCGCTTCCATACACGACGGTTGCTCATGTTTTGGTAGTCGGATGGAGGAGACGCCAAGGCGTCAAAACGCCTAAGGGCGCTTTAGCCAAAAAAAAAGACATTATATATCAATGTAATAAACATTACACTACTTCTGTGAAGACATTTCACTTTCGTGTTCTACCTCCATCCATTGCGGTTTCAATGCGTTGGCCAACGACCCTTGTTGACCCTTGGAGTACGCGGCGCCGCTTCTTCGACTCGGAAAATGGATCCAGCCACGTCGATACCTCCGTTTCGGCGCCAAAAAAAAAAAAAAAAAGGGTACAGCATGAAAGAGCCTAGAGAAGTGTTACACCCAAATGTCCTTTGCATGGACACGTCACGTTTGCGCGACGCGCTCGCAAGGTATACTGTGAACCTGCCGGGGTGTCAAATTAAACGATTCACAGATAAACGAATGCTTTTTCCACATTTTGAGTGGCTATTTCTCGCGTTTTCTCGTTTTTCTCCGTGGCCCTAACACGCGTGTGAGATACGGTGCTACACAGACAAACTTTAATTCGTAACTATATTGCAGTCATCCATGGTCCGTGGAATGCGTTCGGGAGAGTTAGTGACCGTTTATATGTACACATACAGGGACATTAGGGAGAGTTACATAATTACTCGTGACATGCTTATATCATAGCGCTAAGCTAGGCTTCAACCAGTGTCGCTAGCTCGCTTGGCGACATAAAACTGCGTTGCGTGTTCTTCCACTGGCCCGCCATTCGCGCATTGTTTGCGATAACGCAAACTCGCGTAGCCGAAATAATTTGTTTGGCGTTTATATTCTTCAATACCTGGGTGGCGCGGTAGCACCGTTCAAAAATATTCCCGCCTCGAATCTGATTACCCTTCGTTCTCGAGCTAATTCTCAAGCTTTAGTTTCAACTCGTATTGTACTGCTTGCGTGTGACACACCCGTTCTATTCTTTTCATTTATTTTTGGTGAAGGTGAGGTGACTGTGTGCTGCGCATTCGGTCGAGCTACAGTCACTCACGCTTCGAATCGACTGATTGCTGGTCGGCACTACTAAAATATTTTGGGTGTAGTGCCGACCAGCAATCGTGGGTGTAGGCTCATGGCTGCAGACTCGAGAACACGCCGCCTTGCGCATAATTTTCTTTGACGCCACCCATTTGACCCACTAATTGTGGTTGGCCTACTTCAAGTCGCATCGGCGTTCGCACCGCATGTCATGAATCTTCTAAATCTCGCGGGCTGAAAATGACAAAACTTTAGGCGAACTCGCGAATAAGAATAATGAATATCTGGGGTTTTACGTGCCAGAACCACGATATAATTACGGGGTACGCCTTAGTGGGGGACTTCGGATTAATTTTGACCACCTGTGGCTCTCTAACGTGCACCCAATGCACAGCACACGGGTGCTTTTGCACTTTGCCCCCATTGGAATGCGGCCGCCGCGGCCGGGATTCGATCCTGCACGTGCCCTCTAGGCGACCTCGTAGTAAGGTCAGGTGCAGGTCTGCTGTTCTGTAAAGCGGCTTCTTTCGGTGCTTTGAACTCTGCTAACGCCGAGCCTGCACGCTGCAGCGCTATATATAGAGAGAGAAAGACAGAAGTAAGGGGAAAGGCAGGGAGGTTAACCAGATGGGCAGATCCGGTTTGCTACCCTACGCTGGGGAGAGAGGGGAGGGGGAGGTAAAGTGACAGGAAAGTAGAGATAGACGCTGCGCTATAAATGCGTGTTAATAGTTCCGTGCTGGCATCCGAGCTCTCGTACCTAATATAGGGCGTGCTATTGTTTTTTTTTTTTTTTTATTAGTACCAGAATTTTTATTAAGCTCACTTGTTGCACGTAGCACAGTTCTACTTATTGAGCTCAATTACTTGCGCGAGCAATCAAAGTAAATATTTGACTAATTAACCATTTTTAATTTACTTTTAAACAAATTACTTTACGGCACATGTTGCAATTTACAAGTTGTAGCCGGTGACTTTGAATGTCATATCCGCTTTAAACGAAATCTGAGGATGACACCAATATAGTTAGATTTCGATAAATTTTCGGGGGCCTAGCTTAGCTTTGTTTACGGCCGGTGTCGAGGCATTTTCGAAGTGAACACACAAGTTCAGCCGCGTCACCGCTCCCTGACAGGCACATGCCGATTACGAGAGTGGAGAGAGAGAGAGAGAGAGAGAAAAGCTAAATTGAAGTGTGAATCGACAAGCTTGTCAAAGGCTGTCTGAAGCGAACGCTCATTTTTCTTTGTTAAAAGAATGATGCGTTTGTCGTTCTCGGGAGAACGACCAGCCCTTTGTGCCTGTCACCGGTTGCGCTCACAAAGTGCACCACTGATGAGATCCTCCGTGGATAAGAAATGCGCAGCCTGAACTTACAGCTTGCAAGAATATTTTAGGCATGGACACAGAGGCGACGAAGAAACAGAATCGGCTGTAGAAACCCCCCTTCCACTGAATATAACGAGGCGCATAAATGGCGTCAATAACGAAGGTGGCGAAAAATTATGGACAAAGGACGGGCGTCTCGACACCAGACGGCCGTGGCCAGCCGCCTAGCTGAGGTTCACCGACCTCGTCCTAACACGTACGTGCTGCTTGCTGCTGAGAGCCCATGCTAACAAAATCGTCTCCGCAGTCTTCAGAACAGCCGGGTGTCAGGAGACAGAACACTTTCGAAACTCTCGGAGCTGCTAGCCCTTATTTTTACTGCGAACTACGGATGCCGCCATTTTGACAAGAGCGTCCAACACAGAAAGCAAGCCCTGCTTCGGACTGTCTACCTCATCGATTCCCGAGTGCGATCAAATAACGATATCGTCTAGCGTGATGAGGACTATTCAATACTACGTCGGTATAGTTCCCTCGGAAACATCTATTCAAACAAGTCGGGACAGCAGGTCCAGCGAAGGTGAGTGAAACTTTCTTCATTCGACACTATCGAAGTTGTGGCGCAAAGGTTCTTTCCTGTATTTAAAATGCAGAAGAATATAGCACGGGCACAACGCAGGAAGCGCAATTGAGTAACAGGAAGCTTACAAAATAGTGCGCCGTCCTCTTCCGTACCGTACCCGGGGCCGAAACGCTCACTTCGGTTGGAAAACACCGCCTATCTCCGCTGTTAACTGGGCTGCAACAGGTCTCGTTTTGCTCTTTGCCTTTCTTTCCAGCGATCATCTTTCTCCTCACATTTTATGCATCAAGTAATGATTAAAGCAAACGTCAGTCCCTTTTCCGTTCACGAAAGGCGGATAGACGGCAGATTTTTATAGACCGTTGGCAAAAATCCAAGTTTGTTGTCTTGCCCGCGGCTGTTTGGCGTTTCATTTATTTTATTTATTTCTTACATACTGCCAATCCCAACGGGGATTTTAGCTCTCCTCTGCAGTCGCTGTATTCCTCCCTCTAAGTGCGCGGTCTCTCAAGGCAATGAACGTGATCTCAAAGGCTTTATAATTTCTGGGAGAACTTATGGTCCTCATTGTTCTGTTAGTCTGTGAGCCAGGCTCGTAGCCAGCCCCCCCCCCCCCCCCCCCCCCCCCGAAAAAAAAAAAAAATTCCTGGCTACAGGCCTGCTGTGAGCGAGAATATTGTGGTTAGAGAATGCGTCTCTCGCGAATGCGCCGAACATATCTTCGAAGGGTGGGCGGCCACGATGGGTTACGTTATTCACTATGGGTTTGTAAACGATGCTGCTTATATGAATGCTGGGAACACAAACAGCGCTAAAAACAGGGCTAAACAAGAAGACACAAGACAGTGCGCGCGCTGTCTTGCTTTTATTTCGTCTCTTAATTAGCGCTGTTTGTATTGTAAGTCATTTATCAAGTATAGGTCATCAACATACGCTATACAAGTGCATCAATTTGTAGAGGAAATGTTATGGTCATTTTTTAAATCTAATCATTTTTAGAAATAGCATATATATATATAAGGACGATAACATAATTTGATGCGAAGTGGCTGCATGCCTTAGCAATGAAAACCTTTTGCCAGAAGTTAAGCGAAGTGTTGATTCGGCCACGTAAAAAATTGGAGGACGCTTAAGCTTCGCCTTTAAGAGTATAGAACGCGATAGCGTTATCGGGACCCGTTCGCATCGCAACGCGCGGCTGTAGGTCTGGTAGGAATGCTGGAAAAGGGGGTTTGTGTTAGAGTTTCCTCGTAGCAGAATTAGGTTTTCTCGTACATTCAAATTACAATCACACGCCGATTGGTAATGTAGTACTTTACCATTTTCCCGACGGATTTCAGTGTGAGAAATTAAATTTTTTGTTCACTAAAACCTTGCACCACGTGGAGGGCCTGCGCGGTCGGGGTGGTTGGAAATGATTTGCTCCGCCACCCGCATTGCACGCCGACGCCGGTTGCCGACGCCGGATTTTGTGCGACAGGCGCCTTAAGGTGAAGGTATCACTGTCGCCGTCTTGTGTGTAGTTTAGATTCTCCCACCAGGCGACGCCACTCAGTCATGTTAGGCTAAAATCAAGGCAGGGGTGAAATTTCACCCGCCACAAAGTACAAAATATGTTAATAGTCACGGCTAGGTGGCGCATGCCACCGCCCGATTTAAAGGGTTCAGCCTCATCCATCCATCCACGGAAAAAGCGAAAAAAAATCTGCTCTTCGCCGTCGCAGCATGGCCCGGTCTGGGCTTCTTGCGACGGTGATCAGGTGATCCTCTGAATTCGAAGACTTTCGAGCGCATGTGTCACTATATTCTGTTGTGCACACTGTGTGCATGCAATCGTGGAAAAGCTTTGCAAAAAGAAATGGCAGAAAACTCTGCTCGATCGGCTGCCATGCACCTCAACAAGCAAACTGCAGTCACTGCAGTGATTTTCAAGGGCACGATGATCACTCGAAAAAGAAAGTTGGGGTGGGACCACTGTGCGAGCGCGATGATTACGCGGATAAATACGATATATCTTTCAACGAGAAAAGCACCTACTGGAAATCACGTGTTTCAAAGCTTCACTGGGCGTCGGAACACGTGGCATTTGCGTAGCGCGGCTTGGAATACAGCAGGAATGCAGCACTTTTCGCTGCAGTCTGCAAGGCTCGCTCATTGTTTGCTGCTAATCTTATTGTTCAACCGGCGTCGCGTACAAAAGTCAAACACAGCACCCTGCCACACACATCGCACCTCACCGCTGGGGAAAATAAGTTTCCACATATCGTCGCACGAGCCTTCGAAATAGAGGAGGCAAGGGCAATTTGCAATTCTCCTTGGCACAATAGCCTAACCTGCTGGCTAGCTGGCATGCACTCATGATGCACCGTGCACGGCGCCTTCTTTCTTTGTTTCTTTCATGTTTTTTCTCCCCGCAGCCACAAGTTAGTGAACTCATGTAGGACTACATTGAAGGCGAGGTTGCAGACACGTGTGCTTGAAGGAATGTGGGGGAGGCGCCGTGACTAGACTGAGCCAGACACTCAAACCTGGAGAAGGAATTCCCTCCGCGTTTTTCTCGCCTTGTAATGTTTAGTGGCGCCACATTTGACAAACGTTGGAACTGACGTGAAACAGCTTGATATCTATTTACCCAGATGGCGCCACCACCAAAAATCGCCTGTGAGATCTATTATTTATTGAAAATCTTCTGTTTCAAGCACTGCTTAGTAAAACTCGTGAGTGCTAGTTATTACATGACACTGTGTGGTTCTAGTAATGTGCAACAATTGTTGCGAATTAGCGTGTACATGAAAAAGAATGTCAATTTGCACGGACCTGGCAAGTAGATAAATTAGCTAAATTCACTACTCCCCTGTAGATTCCCTAATTAACATAGCCAAATTTATTTTCATAGAAACCGAGATAAAGGCTTGCTGCTTGATTATTGAAAATTTCAAAGTTTCAACTCGAATAGTTTTGCCCCGTCGGTAATACGTGACCAAGTATAGTCATAAATTTACAACTTGAAGTAATAATAACTCACTAACTGTTCATCAGAACACAAAACAACTTCGCATAGATGATAAGTACATTGTAGCCTAGAAAACCACTAAATACTGTTGTCCTGACTTTAAAAGGAAAAAAGATATTCATTCATAAACTTTTGTAGTTTTGCCCATATTTATTGGCACCTATATACATTTCTAATTGCTTAACACACAATTTCTCTTCATATAAACTTTGAATAACATTTCATTTAAAGACACAGGAAATTTCATTTTGTTATGTTAAACAGTTTAGCCAGAAACGCAGTACAACGGAGGCTAGCACAGCAAAAACGCCGTGTTTTGCTCCCACTGTTTTGACTGCCGTCAGGTAACGCTTCAGGCTAGGCAATATTACTAGGTGTAATAGGAAAGCGCAGAAAGTAAGCTTTCGAACGCAAAAAGTTCACATTTGTCCAATGAGCGCAGAAAGCACAGTGCGTGCGCAAACAATGACTAAAATGCTGAGAGCGTGCTGCCGGAGTGGGACCGCTATCGCGTTAAAACAGTCATCTCTCTGCGTCGTGGACAACCTGTGCACCTCCCCCCCCCCCCCGCCTATATATATATATATATATATATATATATATATATATATATATATATTGTAGTGAAGCGTTGGAACTCTGAAGTGGGCTCCTCGCCAAAAAAACACCGCATATCCACGGGGTGAATGATGATGAGTGGGCGAAGCTCCGGAGGGAATGTGTAATTCGCCCAGTCTCGCCGCACTAAATCGAACGATTGACTTCCACCAATGACACGCGCCAACTGTGACGTCATTCCTATTTTACAACAGCGCCCTTCATTATAATTGCACCATCTCCCGCTTAAGGGGACGCTAGCACGAACGCGTTAGAAACGTGCAGTACTCTCTAGTAAGGGGGAGAGGCCACAGCGTCTTACGCAGCCGTTTACACATGCCGGAACGTGCACCGCGTTTGCCGACGCCATCACATGACTGCTGAGAGAGTATAACCCCCGTATTCATAAACGCCTCGACTTGAACTTGACTTGCCACCGCCTTCAACGCGTTTCGAACGCGCTGCCCAAGGCGGTGGCAAGTCAAGTTCAAGTCGAGAAGCGTTTATGAATACGGGGGTAAGGCGGAGAGTCCACAGCGTCTTACACCAGCTTCTTACACGGGCCGTAACGCGCTAGCAAAAACGCGTTAGAACATAGCCTCCTCGATAAACTCTGTGCCTGTCAAGACGCCGAGAGAACAATAGGGAGGCGCCGTCGGCAGAGTTACAAACTGCCGCCGCTCATTTCGCTGAGGGCGCCACTGACGTAGAGTGCCACCGCGTCTCCCGTCTGCGCGGCGGGCGCGACGCCGACTGTTTTAATTGCTGCGATGGTGGAACAACGGTCCACTGGGTGACCAGAGCCTTGTTTATAACGCTGTAGAGCACCATGGCAGTGTCTCGATTACAGTCTGTGAAAGTGCGAGCGCACTTGCAGCAACTGCAGCGTCAAAGTAGATTGCGCGTCGCACGTACGTAGCAAAAAAAAAAAAAAAAAAAAAAAAAAAAGCGCGAGTTTGTTTATTGTGGTTAATACGCCCTTAGTTATCGTAGTAAAGTGCAGAGAATACGCAAGTCGCAAGCGTTCTTACAGCTATATCTTGTCAAAAACTGCTTGCGACGCTGCTCTATAGTGAGCCGTCCTTCTTCTTCCTTCATTTTTATAGTGAGCCGTCTTTCGGGCCTCGGCGCACGTTGGTAGCATACTATTTTTACGACTTTCAGACAAGTTTTACCCAAGTTCTTTTGCATCAGATGAGCGTTGTGGCCGACGTGAATATTTATACCCAGAAACCTTTGCACTTTCTACCACGTCCGTGTGCCTTGGCGACCAGGAAAAATAGAAACAAATATTTGAGGACCTATAGAAAAAGCGCCGCATGCCTTGAATAGGCAAATATGCGAGCAAATATTTTATTGCAAACGCTTTGTTGAACGATGCATGCAGCTCAGGCATACAAAATTCCGAGATGAAAACAGTTCAGACATACAAAAAAATCCCGAGATGCAAACAGTTCAGACATACAACATCCCGAGGGCGCTTCTGTCACTATATATGCGTTGCTCGAAGTTACATATGTATCCACGTGAAGAAGTTCACGGTGCTTTACCCACACATGATTTCTGTGAAAGAGCGTGGCCTCTTCGAAGGTTTTTTCTTTCTTTTTCTTTTTTTCTTTTTAATAACGTGATCGCACGTCAAAAGCATCTAGCAATCCCGGTCGGTCAGCGTTAAGCTCAGGTCCACGATCACCCAAGAAGGTTTAAAATGCGTGGACCGCACCAACGTTGCTAGGTTTGACCGTACTGCACGAGAAAAACCGACAAAAACAATGCACCCGACTTGCGATCCCGGCGAAATGCGAAAACACCCGTGTACTTAGATTTAGGCGCACGTTAAAGAACCCCAGGTGGTCCAAATTTCCGGAGTCCCCCACTACGGCGTGCCTCATAATCAGAACTGGTTTTGGCACGTAAAACCCCATAATTTGATTTAAAAAATTTTTTTTTTAGCGGAGGTAACGGAGAGACGGAGACGCGGGCACACGGCAGGAGTCATGAGCTAGTCAACGTCGGTGGCGCCATCTCTCGGTGGAAACGACCAATAGGGAGAGGGGAAAGCGACGGCCGATCGAGCGCCGTTTGACAGGCACAGAGTTATCGAGGAGGCGGCTATGGGTTAGAAACGCGCAGTCTTTCGTTAATGTTGGGTATTTATTGTCATCGTGGTGCGTGTGTCCATGTGCGCTTCGTGACGTAGTGGTTAGCGCCGCGCGTTCGGAAGCGAGGGGTCCCTGGTTCGATTCCGCGCTACGGACACATTTTTCGGAATTTCTTTTTCCATAAAAGTAGACGTGGCTACCTACTACGACGACGACGACTACTACTACTACTACTACTACTACAGAGGAGGGACAGACCCACACCCTAAGGAGCTTCGCCCCTAAAATCCTCGCACGGTAGCAGAGCTAATAACTGTGCCAGAGTTATGAGGAGCTACGCCGGCAGCGTTCGTTGACCCCTCGGCCGCCAGCACGGGACGCAGATCTCGCTGGCTTAGTCATGTCCGAATATCACCAGCGCCCTCCGGCACCGGCGCCACTTAGCTACGCTCAAGTTGTCGCTAGACCGGCCCAAGTAATCTCTGCGGCTGCCCCGTTTAGTTACGCAGAAGCCGTCGCTGGACCACCGTCGTCGAAGCGGTTGTACCGCCTACGTACGCCGATGTCACTAGGCTCCGTCTGCAGCGCACCATGCAGCCATATCAGCAGCCGCTACGTCCACCGCGTCCTGAGAGATGGGTGGGACCCTCTCCGGCAAACCGTTGGCGCACTTCCGACAACCGTCCCATATGCTTTGCATGCGGTTACGCCGGCCACGTTGCACGTTTTTGCAATCGCGTGCAGCCGCATCGAGTCGCATCACCCGTAATGAGCCAGTCCAGGCGCCCTAATTACGAACCACCGCCGCCTGCGTCACCGAAGTTCCGCACAGCTCCATCTACCCGCCGTTCACCGTCTCCACGACGTCGCTCGTTGTCGCCGATGCGGCCACGTCAGGTCGCACGAGATCGGGAAAACTAGTCGTCGCAGTCCACGAGGCAAGGGCTGCGACACTATCCAACTGTGAAAGCCCTCAGCAGAGACCTTCGAACATAATAGACGTGTTTGTAGACGGTGTTCGCGCATCGGCCCTTATTGATACTGGAGCCGCCGTATCCGTTATGGACGCCACACTTAGCCGTTTCCTACGAAAAGTAACGATGCAACTTTCGGGGCTATCCCTTCGTACGGCTAGCGCCCAAAGTATTCACCCAACAGCAGTATGCACAGCTCGCGTTGTCATTCAGGACGCCATGTATGCCGTCGAATTCATCATCATTCCTGCTTGCTCGCACGACATCATCCTGGGATGGGATTTTCTCTCCCGCCACAACGCCGTCATTCATTGCAGACCCGCCGAAATAGAACTCTCGCCGTTCTCAGAGATGACGCTGGCAGACAGACCATCGCTTTCGAAGAAGATACTCGTCACAGACGATACCCAAGTGCCTCCGAACGCGTCAGCGGCTGTGTCAGTGTACTGCGACGGTCTCTGCGACACCATTGCACTCCTTTCGCCATCTGACCGCGTTCGCATTAGGAAAGGATTGTTGGTCCCCTTTGCGACAGTGCAACTCACTCACGGTGACAGTGCTATTTTTGTTAGCAATCCATCCCCCTATACTGTCACATTGCTGCGAGGGGAATGTCTCGGCAGAGTGGAACCCCTCGAAGACGCACAAATTGTGGACACACCCGATGACACGCACTGGCCCAGCTCCTGTACGCTCAGTGCTGTTTCGTCGCCCGAAGATGTATTTGGCTCCTCCATCGATGAAAACCTTACGCCGGTTCAGCGTTCACAGCTTCTGTGCCTGTTGGAAGAATTTCGCCCATCTTTCGATGTCGCGCAGACTTCCTGGGCCGCACGTCCACTGTCACGCATGGCATTGACACTGGCTCCCAACCGCCACTACGGCAACGCCCCTATCGCGTATCTCCTGCAGAGCGTCGTGTCATTAACGAGCAAGTCGACGACATGCTTCGACGGGATGTTATTCGACCATCAAACAGTCCCTGGGCGTCTCCGGTCGTTCTTGTTGCGAAGAAGGACGGTTCCGTACGGTTCTGTGTGGACTACCGACGGCTCAACAAGATAACCCGCAAGGACGTCTATCCGCTGCCACGAATAGACGACGCGATTGACAGCCCCCAAGGAGCTGAATTCTTTTCATCGCTCGATTTGCGTTCAGGGTACTGGAAAGTCCCTATCGCTGAGGACGCTCGACCGAAGACAGCCTTCGTCACACCCGATGGCTTGTACGAATTCAACGTCATGCCGTTCGGGCTGTGTAATGCGCCCGCGACCTTCGAGCGCATGATGGATACCGTCTTGCGCAACCTGAAATGGCACACGTGCTTGTGCCAGCTCGACGACGTCGTAGTTTTCGCGCCGGACTTCTTCACGCATCTTCAACGTCTCCGGCATGTTTTGACGCGTTTGAGCAACGCCGGCCTACAGTTGAACCTAAAGAAGTGCCGATTTGCAGCACGGCAGCGGACAATACTGGTCTACGTCGTGTCCAAGGATGGCATTCTCCCAGATCCAGCCAAGCTTCGGGCCGTAGCCGAGCTTCCCCAGACCTACGTCCGTCAAAGAACTGCGCAGTTTCGTAGGTCTATGTTCCTACTTTCGACGTTTCATTCGAAACTTCGCCACTATTATATCGCCACTGACGAAGCTCCTTGGCAGTAAGGGGCCCCTCGACTCGTGGTCGTCAGTGTGCGAGGACGCGTTCGCAAAGCTCCGTCGTTTGTTGACGTCTCCGCCCATACTACGCCACTACGACCCTACGGCCCCTACAGAGGTACACACGGACGCCAGTGGTGTTGGCCTTGGCGCTGTCCTTGCGCAGCGCAAGCCAGGGTTCCCTGAATATGTCGTGGTGTATGCAAGTCGTACGCTTACTAAAGCCGAGACTAACTACACCGTCTCCGAAAAGAATGCCTAGCGATCATCTGGGCCATTACGAAGTTTTCGCCCTTAATTGTATGGTCGCCCGTTCGATGTCGTTACTGACCACCATGCACTATGCTGGCTGTCGTCATTGAAGGATCCCTCAGGCCATCTCGCCCGTTGGGCGCTTCGTCTGCAGGACTACGACATCCGCGTGCTCTACCGCAACGGACGCCGACGCCGTCTCGCGCTCCCCCTTACCTGACGACAACGCCCGCTGCTCAGGAACTCAGCTGGCCGTTTCTTCCATCGACCTTCACACCATCGCTACAGAACAGCGCAAGGATCAATGGATTGTCTCGCTGATAGACTTGCTCACTGATCCGTCGGCAACAGCACCCACTCGTGCATTGCGTCGTCAAGACCACCATTTCGCCATTCGCGACGAGCTACTTCATCGACGCAATTACAGTGCCGATGGCCGCCAGTGGTTACTGGTAGTACCCCGCAGTCTCCGTTCTAAAATATGCGAATCGTTCCACTCTGATCCGCCGTGTGCACACTCTGAGGTATACAAAACTTACCACCGAATTCGACAACGGTACTTTGGCGGGGAATGTACCGGTACGTGCAGAAATTTGTTCGCTCCTGCCTCGATTGTCAGCGCCGGAAATCTTCGCCGCACCTCTCGCCAGCAGGTCTACAACCTTTGCCATGTCCTAATCGGCCGTTTGGGCGCGTTGGCATCGATTTATACGGTCCTCTTCCTCTGACGTCGGCTGGTAACCGCTGGGCCATCGTCGCTGTTGACCATCTCACGCGATACGCCGAAACTGCCGCCCTTCCAGCGGCTACAGCACGAGATGTTGCCTCTTTCCTGCTTCACCCATTCATACTGCGTCACGGTCCACCCCTGGAGCTACTCAGCGATCGAGGCCGTGTCTTCTTGTCGGAAGTCGTCGAAGCCATTCTCAAAGAGTGTCACGTCGTTCACCGCAAAACTACTGCTTACCACCCACAGACAAACGGTCTCACAGAGCGATTTAACCGCACGCTCGGCGACATGCTCTCAGTGTACATCGCTGCCGACCACAGCAATTGGGATGCCATTCTGCCCTTCGTCAACTACGCCTACAATACCGCCCCTCAGAGTACTACTGGCTTCTCATCGTTCTTCTTATTGTACGGCCGCTACCCGTCGCACACGATTGACACGATCCTTCCGTACAAGCCAGAGACGTCTGAGTATACCCCTATATCTGCCACAGCTAGACATGCTGAAGAGTGTCGCGACCTGGCCCGGACCTTTACTACAAATAAACAAGAGCGGCAGAAGAGCATTCGCGGCGACACCAGCACTTCTGCGCCCACGTTTTTTCCTGGGGCGCTCGTCTGGCTCTCAGTCCCTACCACCGCAACTGGACTCTCTTCGAAACTGCTGCCCAAATACGAAGGCCCCTACCGTGTCGTCGAACGCACGTCCCCAGTAAATTACCTCATCGAACCCGTTGAACCGTCTTCGGACATGCGCCGTCGAGGGCGCGACACCGTCAATGTGGAGCGCCTCAAGATATACCATGACCCACTCATGGTGACAACCTGTTAAGTCGCCGGGCGGCTCCCTTTTTACACCCGGGGTAATTGTAGTGAAGCGTTGGAACTCTGTAGTGGGTCGTTCGCTCCAGCGCCTTGAAGTGGGTCTCCCTCGCCAGTGCCTTCTAGTGGGTCGTTTCCTTCGGCTCTCGAGCGCCGCTCGTGCTGAGAGTCCGTGCTGCGCTTTTTGGACAGTCGCCCTTGCGCTGCTTCGAGTGCCATCCAATAAACATCCTTATCATCGCCAAAGTTCTGATTGGGAATACTTCAATCAAGCTTCTTGTGGATACCGGAGCTACTGTCTCGCTGATGAACAGCGCTACCTGTGAAGAACATTTCAAGGTCTTCCCATTATCTGCTTCAAGTCTGCGACTCAAGAACTATTCACATCAAGAAATTTTGAGTTCAGGGCATTTTTTCGCGGTTGTGACATATATACTGCAACAATTCTGCAATCGTGACATTTCACGTCACTGATAAAGGCACTTCTCTTTCGGGCCTAGACGCGATACAAGCCTTGGGCATAGACATTCATGGATGTTCCTTTCGTGTCAACATGTAACCGAAACGCCGGTTGTTCCGGAAGTCAAGTCTTCGTCTCTACTGTAAAACGCTACAGCGGAATTTACTCATCTGTTTTTAGATCAGCTAGGACTTGTAAAAGGCTTCATCCATGACATTCGTCTTCAACCTTCTGTTCATCCAGTTTCAGCGAAACTGCGTCCGCTACCTCTTGTTCTCTGTGAGCAAGTCTCCACCGAACTGCATCGTCTCGAATCAGCTGATAGCATCGAACGAGTGTCAGCATCCGAGTGGATCTCTCCGCTCGTCGTGGTTCGAAAAAAGGACAATACCATTCGACTGTGCGTCGATCTTCGAGAATTGTCGTCAACGCCTTTCTTGTTCCTAGGACTGATGAACTTTTGCGTCGACTGGCAGCTGCTACTGTGTTCAGTAAGTTGGACTTGCAGTGCGCTTATCATCAGCTTCTATTGTCCGAGAAAAGCCGTGAACTTGTCACGTTTATTTCTCATTAGCGTCTTTTTCGCTTTAAGTGAGTGTGTTTCGGTTTGGCATCTGCGCCATCCGCTTTTCAGCAGATCATCTCATCTGTGTTAAAAGACTGTCCAGGTACATTGTTACCTTGATGATGTACTTGTTTGGCGTCATACGTAACATGACCACGATAGAAACTTGCGAAATGTTCTTTCTAGAAAAAGCAATGCAGGCATGTAGTTGTACCACAAGTGTGTATTCAGTATTCCTTAATTAACTTTCCTTGGCCATACAATTTCCACACAAGGCATTTTGCCGATGGAAGATACAATCAAGGCTGTTGTAGAGAGGCTCCAGAGCCTATTGACAAGAAGGATTTGCACTCACTTTTGGGCCTTACGGGATATTATGCAAATTTCTTCCTCAGTATGCTGACATTGTCGAGCCTCTAAGAAAACTTCTAAGGCAAGGACAAGCTTTTTGTCTGGGACCAAGACACTGAATACAACTTTCAGTCCATCAAGGAAGTATTTGCCTCGCGTTCAGTACTGCGTATATTTCAACCACATTTACCGATTGTTGTTACTGTTGATGCTTCTGACGTTGGTTTGGGAGCCATCCTGCTGCAGAAAGGCGGAAATCAGTGTTTTACAATGGCTTTTGCATCTCGTACATTACCTTCCGCAGAATGGCGGTACTCCGTTGGGGAACTTGAAGCATTAGCTTGCCTCTTTGCTTGTGAACATTCGCATGTTTGCTTATGTCCGCCCCCAGAAGGCGCCATATGGACTTCAGGAGGGGTTGACTAAGCTTGAGCGTGCAGCTCCTCACGGATGATGGAGCAAATCGGAGCACGTAGCTCGCTATCGTTGGACGCCTTGAAATCAGATGTGCCAGGGTGTAAGTGGATCATTTTAAGCTCATCGAGCCGCTGACACGTACTGATGATATCTGCGACGGTAGTGGGCTTCAGCCCTACAGGAGCATTGATTGCCAGAGTCCCAATACCCCGGAGCAGGCGGCGTACACGGTCACTATGCCATCGAGGTGTTCACACGGCGGGAGAGGACGAGGACGTCCTCTAGGCACGAAGTGTACCACTCGCCAGAGTGCTGAACACGCTGAGCAAGCTTCTTCTTGGCGATATCTTAGCGGACATAAGAGCTCCCGAAAGTCTGGCGTAGGTGGTGTGTAAACGTGCTCCAGTTGAAGAAATCGAGCTCGTGGTTGTGAAACCAAGTTTTTGCGACGCTAGCGCGATAGAAGGCGACGTGCCTCAGTTTTTCAGATTTGTCCCATTGGTTAAAGTCACTCACGCACAAGTATTGCTTCAATTAGTCTTCAACGTCGTCACCGTGAAGTCCAGCAAACACCGGTGGATCTATTTGAGGGGTGGTGACTGTCCAAGAAGGGGTTGCCGCCGGAGCAGGCCGCCGGAGCAGGCAAGGTGGATGTCGCGGTATGGTGCTTCTTTATGTCGGACTTCTTAAACTAAACACGATTGTGCATTCAAGCCCAGTTCCCCGCCTTTGCAACCTCCGCAGTAGTTCTGAATGTTCACAGAAATTCGGCAAAATACTTATTTTACAGTCCCAAAATGCCGTATGTGGCACCCATCTGTTTGCGAGAACTACGTTATCATCGTAGAACTACGTTCGCAACGCAACTCAATTTCGCGAGATCACGTGTCCTTTGTCTCGACGCCTTTGTAACGGCGGTGCAAGTCTGGCCACGAATCCTCGCCCATGGCACCGGCCAAAGAACTACAGAAAGGTGTTCGCCTCAACAAACCGGCAGACCATGGCCATCGTGGGTGTCGATCACGATTTTTTATTAAGTATGTGGCTATCACCACTTAAAGAGATATGGAAACAGCGTCACTTAAAATAAAGCGTTAGCTAGTGAGCATCTATCTAAATACATTGGACAGATAAACCTTGTTTCCTGGCAACCACTTCATTAATTTTCATGAGGCATTTTGAATTGCAAGTAAGTTGAAAGTCTAGTAATGCTAGGAAGGGTATTTTCTATTTGTGTCCTAAATTTTAACTACAACTTTGCAAAATGTGAAAACGTTCAAAAACATTTAGTTGCAAGCTTACAACATTGCCACAGAGCTATGAGAAACGATATGAAAATTTTGTAAACTACACCTAATAGTGCATCTAAAGCACATAAAATTGATGTTTAATTAGCCAGTCTGAATATACCTCTAAATTGAGGGAATATTTTAAAAACACTCTTATTCATTCTAACACTTTTACGTAAGCTGCAAGGTAGTATATCCTATTTGTTCACATAAAATGCTCCAGCAGATGCAGTTTACAAAAGTGAGATATCCTTTTTCGGCGTACAATTACAGATTTGTCAACCTGGGGCTTCTACTTTTTAGACAGTTACCAATTTTCGGCAATTTCTTTAAAAAAACAGCAGACAGCAGAGGAGGTAGCTTGCACTAGTGGAGCACACAGCGGAGTTGATCGGTTCCTAGCTGGTCCTGGTTATACGAAGTCATGCTAAGTTATACCAAGTAATACAAAGTGATGCTAAGTTAACCGAAGTGTATAAGCGTTTCCTTGTGGTCCGTGGCATCGGGGAACGCCTCGCGAAGCACTTGCAGTCCTAGCACACGTAGGGGAAGTGGGGCGAAAGCTATGCAGAGTGTACGGGCGGCGCGCAGCAGACTACACGCCGGGGTGATGTCACGGCGCATGCGCAGTAGCGCGCATCTGGTGGCAGCTCGGCCTTGCCGCCACCAGATGCGCCTGCTGCAGTCATGGACACCGCGAGCGTTCGGCGCTAATGCGGGGAAACGGAGAAGCGCGGATGGCGTCGGCAGCTTCTCTGCGCGTTGCCTCTTTGGTGCTGCTACAATTTCTTCCCTCTCTCTCGCTATCATTTTCTCTTTTTCTATCCTGAGCATAGCGCGCGACGCGCGCACTCTCTCTCGCTCTCATTTTATATTTCTCTCTTTCCGAGCATAGCGCGCGACGCTCCGCGAGGTGGTTAATAATCAACGCAGTGGCAGGCGGCACAAATTACGGCCGGCTTAAACAGCTCCGCTGTTAACTCTGGTGTTAAAAAACAACATTTTATATCAACATTCTGTCTCATATGGGTGCCATAATTCAACTTTCGCTCTTAAATGCAGCGCATTCAAACAGATGCAGTGGTTTCTCGCAAAAGCATTCCCGCCTTCTATGTTATCTTGAGTAGGAAAATCGGAGTTGGCCTCGAGTTGAGGCGTCTTTTAGTTATAAAATGTACGTTTCGTCTAATGCTGTGCTCCGCACGACTCTCAACTCGCAGCATGGACGAATGCGAGTTTTCTTGCGACCGACTCACCATCATGGTCAGCGGACAAATGATGTGCCTGGGCACGCTGCAGCACCTGCGCGAAAAGTTCGGTCAGGGCTACCGACTCGAGTTCTTTTTCAAACCCTCTGTCACTTTCGACGAAGCCAAGTTCAAGCATTCTGTGGAGAAGCAGTTTCCCGGGATTCAACTCAAGGGCGCCCAGAAGGTACAACGGTTATATTAATGCGTTACAATTCTTATGGTACTTTGTGCACTTTCGGTGGCTGTGCATACATCTGTGTGTGTTTGTATCCCTGTATCTATACATATTTGCATTATGTAACCAACCGTTCTCCCACTTACCTGGGTCACTAGATAGTCACTGGCCGAATGGGTAGCGCATCGGTCTGGTGTGCTGATGTAACAGGGTTGGAAACCAACCTTCATTCCATCTTGAGCCACTGAGTATGTAGCAATGTGTGCATACGTACATCTCTTGAACGAATCTCTTTCACTCCGACAAGGGCCACTGTGGACGCGGCACTGGGTAGGTACCGCTATTCGAAGAAACCTTTTAAGCCTACTTGGCGGAACGTCGCCAGGCCACCACAGATTGCGGGTGCATGTCGCGTCGGCTCAGCAGTTTTCATATGATTATTGGTGGAAAATCGCAATCTTGCGCAGAGCATCCAATAATAATGGAGAGTGCCAAGGACCCCAAGGATACTATTCGCTACGAGGCGGGCGCATTTTTCGGCCGTCAATCGTTCTCTTTCTCCCGCTACGCGTAGCGGGAGAGCTAAGCCGTTTCTCTTCGAGAGTTTTCGCTGGTGTCATAATGGAGCTCATGAGCGTGGCAGGCAAGGAAATGCCACCGGAGGAGTTTGGAAAAGAATGAGGCCGGTGTGAAGTTAGAAGAGGCGCGAAGAAGCGATGCAGTGGTGAGGCCGGATTGGCGGGAAACAAGCAGCCTGTAAGAACGTTCGTAGAGCAAGCAGCAAGAAAAAAATGGAAGAAAGAACGCAAGTTACGACATCATAGCAAGTAGGATGCCTAATCAACCACAAGAAGATTACAGAGTGATCATGCGTCCACGTGGCAGACTTAACGTATCAGACTACTCATGTGGATCGCATTTACTGCTGCCTGCGCAACGCTTCCGGGGTCGGTCCGGAGACAGCGCAGGAAAACAGTATATGTATAAACAGCAAGCAAAGCAAAGTGGTGCTCAGCACGCTATCCGAGGACCGGGCCAGGAGGAATAGCGAATATGTATGAACAGCAAGCAAAACAAAGAGGTGCTCAACACGCTATCCGAGGACCGGGAGAGGAAATATGCGGCTATCAATAAGCTCTGCTTTGTAGAACAAAAATTTGAAGTGAGCGCTTACAGAGCAGCTCCTGATAACACATCCAAAGGTCTCACCAGAGAAATATCCAAGGAGGAGAGCCCAGAGGACATAGGTACGAGTCTGGTAACGCCGCGCAAACATAGGGCCTTTCACGTGAAGAGAATGGGTAACACAGGCAACGTGATCGTTTTATTTGAAGGTTTCCACGTTTCAAGATATGTGAGAAATGGAGCGATGCTTATATGATGCTCCTTGTATATTAAGCAGATCGACATATGCTACGGATGTTGAAGAACAGGGCACAGAGCTGACGTGTGCGCCAACCACGAAAACAAGATTGCCGCGGGTACGGGTTCAGGAATCCGCAGCAGGACCACAACTGTGAAGCGGAGTACCAACTCTGCGGCAAAGACCACCTCACGGGTGACAAGAAGTGCAAGGCAAGATACAAGATGCCGTACCTGGTCATTAGGCGCCGCTGGGAGCGACGGAGGAGGGAAGCGGCCAAAGAGGAAGAGTTGTACTACCACAACAACAAAGAAGCCGTAGGGAGCAACAACAACCATAACCATAAGAAGGCAGCGAGCAAGCAGCCATCAATCGACGAAAAAATAAACAGGAACAACTATGAGCACGACCCTGGAAGAGACCGGTCCGGTTCCTTCCCGAGACTCTCCGGGGAGGCAGGCCGCGGACGCGGCCTGCCTCCAGGATCCGGGCCAGATCATGGACCAGATCAAGGTGGAGGCCGAGACATGGTTCGAGCACTTCTTGTGAGGGAGACGGGAGCAAAGCACAGGTGAGCTGGTCAAGCGCGGTCTCCGGTACTACTGATCAATCGCCTCAAACCAAGGGGTCCGCTCTAGAACAGGAAATGACACTGATTAGAAACATGTTAGAACAGATTACGCGGGAGAATGCAGCGCTTAACGAAGATATCAAGCAGCTTAGGGCAGAAAGCACGAAGGTAAAGCAACAAAGAAAGCATAGCAACATACCCTCCGCCAGTAGGACGCCGACGCCTAGTTGAGCTACAATACCCGTTCCTACACAAGCGAACGGGGAAGCACAACCACACAAAAGGAGTGCACAAGAAACATTCGAGGAAAACAGCGACTTTAGGGGCGAAGTTCCTTAAGGCGTGGGTCTGTACATCCTCTGTGTGTAGCCACCTCTCGTTTAGTTCTTGGAGTGTTCACTAGATGGCGCTGTTGGCGCGCGCTCGGAGTAACATCTATGAAGGCGATGATGCGCTGCGGTACATCACAGACGTTATCAGGCATAACTTCGGTACGAGAAAAAGCGTAGTTCAGACAACAGATCCAGCAACAACAGAGAGGCCTGAGAGATCAAAATTCAGCATAGAAAGCTTTTATTGGAAAAAGGCAGCAGAAAATGTCCCTAACAACACGGCAGCAGGACCCGATGAAATCCCAATACAGCTAATCAAAAACCTAGGTCCAAAAAGCAAGGCACTGCTGACTAATGCCATAGAGCAAGTGATTAGAACAAAGAATATTCCCGTTGGATGGCGTGAAAGCAAGATGAATCTTATCTACAAAGGCAAAGGAGATAAGGATAAGACGAGCTCGTACAGGCCAGTTACAGTAACGTCGGTGATATATAGAATGGCAATGCAAGCCATAAAATTAGAACTGTCGAAGTGGGTGGAGGAAAACGGTGTATTGGGGGAACTACAGAATGGGTTCAGGCCAGGCAGACGCTTAGAAGACAATATGTTTGTACTAACTCAGTGCATAGAGATTTCAGTAGCTCAGAAAAGACCTTTATGGATAGCATTTCTAGATATTAAAGGAGCTTATGACAACGTAGACAGGGAATTGTTGTGGGATATTCTTCAATACGAAGGCATAGATGACGATTTCGTGGAGCTGCTGAGGGAGATATATCGAGACAACCAAGTACAAGTGGCATGGGAAGGCCGAAAAGGAAATGAAATGGTGGGAATTCACCAAGGATTGAAGCAAGGATGCCCTCTGTCACCATTGTTGTTCACGCTTTACGTCAAGGGCATAGAAAGACGACTGGAAAACAGCGAATTAGGTTTTGATTTATCCTACATGCGTAATGGACAAATGGTGCGAAAGAAGATCCCTGGACTGATGTACGCAGACGACATTGTGCTACTAGCGGACAATAAAAAAGATTTACAGATACTTGCGAATATCTGTGGGAACGCAGCGACAAATCTAGGCCTTAAGTTTAGCACAGAGAAATCAGGGATTATGATCTTTAATGAGCACACGAGTAACTTCGTGGTGTCAATTCAACAGCAAGTAATACCCATAGTGAAGCAATATAAGTACCTCGGCGTACACATAAACGAAGGAAAGAATTACTCAAGCAACCACCAAGATAATCTGAAAATAAAGGGGAAGCGGAATGCAGCATTAATGAAACACAGAGCACTGTGGGGCCACAATAAGTATGAGGTGGTGCGTGGAATCTGGAAAGGAGTAATGGTGCCAGCGCTAACATTCGCAAATGCCATTATATGCTTAAAATCGGATATATTGGCGGGTTTGGAAGTTAACCAAAGATCAGTAGGCCGGTTGGCTTTGGGAGCACACGGTAATACGACAAATGAGGCAGTGCATGGAGACATGGGTTGGGCCTCTTTTGAAGTCAGAGAAGCACAAAGCAAAATTAGTTTTGAAGAAAGGCTCAGGAACATGGATGAAAATAAATGGGCGGCTAAAGTGCACAAGTATCTCTACATGAAAAGCGTGGACACAGAATGGAGGAAGAGGTCAAGGAAGTTGGCTACCAAGTACAGGATAATCGAAACTGTAAATAGACAACCAGGGGGTCATCAGAAAGAAAGTGAGAGAAATAGAGACCGTGAATTGGATGCAAAGAATGGAAACGAAAAGGACAATGGAGATTTACAAGAATGAGAAGAAAGAAATTAGAAGGGAAAATCTGTACGATAACACAAAGGGCAGTGCCTTGCTATTTGAGGCTCGAGCCGGTTGCCTAAGGACGAAAACATATCGGAACAAATATTCGGAATTAGATGAGACATGTGTATGCTGCAGTAGAGATCCAGAGACCACTCAGCACATCCTAATGGAATGCGACGGGATCCACCCAGCGAGAACCGTAGGTAACGTGCAACTCCCAGAAGCGCTTGGGTTTAAAGTGGAGGGAAACATAAACAGATCAGCCGTAGAGATCAGCAAGAGACGATTGGAGTACTGGTGGAAAAAAAGTAGGGAAAAGATGGATGCGACCTGATCTCATAAAATCATAGGCAGCGGTACAAGGTAAATTTTGAAAAAGAAAAATAATGATAGGTATACAAAAATGCAAGATAAAGAACATGTATAGTATACCTGATTAAATCAAGCAGGCTAGGTGACTATTTGTCGCCGCCCCGTTTCAAAGGGGATGCCAATAAATCATCATCATCATCATCGGAGTCGCCGGATGGACAAGGCTGCAGAGCGGCGAGCGCGCAAGGCGGCGGCAGCGCGCGCTCGCAGACAGAATCCTGGCGACGTACGCTAGGGGGAGCGTTATAATAAAATCCGTTCGCTGTTGGCGCGCGCTCGGAGTCGCCGGATGGACAGGGCTGCAGAGCGGCGAGCGCGCAAGGCGGTGGCAGCGCGCGCTCGCAGACAGAATCCCGATGTGCGAGCCCGCGAGGCAGAAGCGCTCCGTGAAGCTGCGCGACGCCGCCGCCAAGATACTGCCGTACGTGAAAGAGAGGCCGAAGCGGCACGGCTGCGGCGTGAACAGGATCTGCAGAACGTCAGAGAACGGGAAGCGGCGAGAAAGCGCGCGTATCGGCAGGCAGACCCCGATGCAGTGAGAGCTCGTGAGGCGTCTGCAAAACGCATCAGGCGAGCTCAGCCCGAAGGTGCCGACGCGCGGTTTAAGAGAGACTTTCTAGACGTTTCGTTCGGCCATAGTTGTGGTGTGTGCGACAGATTGTGGTTCTCAAACAGTCTAGTCACAATATCTTCCATCAAGAACGACCAGGCTCGCGCCAATGCCATTGCCGTTCTCCAGCGCTGTTGATGATGTAGTGTGCGAACTTTCACTGAAGAGTCACGGTTTTACCGATGATTTCCGCTCAGGAGCTTCGCCCCACTCATCATCATTCACCCCGTGTATATGCTGTGATTTTTTTTTAATCAGCGAGCTAGGTTATGAGAGCTTTCAAAGAAATCTTTGGTGGGCTACAGCAACAAATCACAAACATGTATGTAGAGATTCGATGGATTAGAGAATAGAGTAGCGGCACTACAAAGCACACAAACGGATATTCAGCCAGCAGGCGCGGCACCGGTTAAAAGCGAACCGTATAGCGGACCGACTGCGGTCGAAAATAGCAAGGTCACCGGGGAAGATCAGATAAATCAACATGGCGCCGCGGAACCAATACGCGATTTGACAATGGAACTGCCGCGGGTATCGTCGCAAGCGAGGAAGCCTGCAGCAGTTCATTAAAAGCAAGAAGACACCAGATATCATCGCCCCGCAGGAGACCTGGGGGATGGCAGCATTATCGGGGTATAAATGTTACAGTGCTTCCGGCGAGAAGGTGACCGTCACGACGCTGGTACATGGAAACCTCGCGACTGTGGAGCACGATACCGGAATGCGTACCACGTCCTTATTGAATTGACTGACTCCCTCCCGCAAAGAAGTGGGAAGTATATTTATTCTTAACATATACAGTTCATCCCGATACAAGCCGAAATTTGACCCATTCTTCCGTAAAGCGTTGAGCGTAGCTGACAAACAGGCGCTAGTCGTGGTCGGCGATTTCAACGCGCCACATGCGGCTTGGGGATACAGCATAGAAGATATAAGGACCGAGGCCTATGTGTAGACGCTCAGAATGAAGGACCAACACTCATAACTGACGCTCAGGCACCCAACAGAATAGGAAACTGTAAACAACGTCAAATTCGAGACATCGAATGCAAGCGAGAACGGCGGACTGCAGGCATACCATGAGACGTCGTTCTCTCCATCGCAGCCGAACTTGTGTGTAACCTACTTCAAAGAACCCTCGCGATTCACCCAGTGATAAACACCAGGGCCGCACGTTTCAGCTGCGCTGGTTAACCGTGTTGACGGAGTGAAAGTTTTTCCGCAGATGGCTCGTTGGCGCACTTCGGTTTGCGCACGCGCTCGTGCTCGGCACGCGCTCGTGCTCGGCACGCGCTCGTGCGTCAAACGAGTCAACACAACTTTCGCTTGCACCCTTCTTCACTGTAGTGGAAGGGCGGTGAATTTTTTTAACCGAATTGTTAAGCATTTGAAAATTGTTCACTTTTTCTTGCTATTTCTCCGACATTTGTTTCTAGTTCCTTCCTCGGGCCGAGAAGAGATTCACACTTTTGTCGGCGTCATCCAACCACTTTTAGATGCGAAGCAGCTTATGGTCGGGGCTATGTCACTCCCTCCCTCCCTCCACCGTGCGGCGTCCACACCCCTACTGCGCTTGCGCATCCTCCTCCCCCTCCTCTCCTCTCCTTATCTCTACTCCTGTCCCCTCGGCATTCCTCCTCTCCTCTCCGACGCTCCTTGTCGCGCGCGATTATTGTTGGAAAGGGTGAAAGATTGGGTTAAAGGACAGTTATCGCGCTGCACTTTAACCCAATCTTTCACCCTTTCCAACAATAATCTCTCTCTAATGCGAAGCAGCTTAGGTTAGAGGTGCGACGGTAGGCGCTGCATACTCCGTTGGGGGGGCGCCACAACGCGCAGAACTGTTGTCGACGCCGTCAGCGTTTTATCGGCGTTCGCACCGAACGCGCGTGGCGTTGGTGACTGTTGCCGGTGCCTCTGGAGGCGGCTCAGAGGTTTTCGATGAGATCAGCCATTACTTGTCGAGCAGCGCCGGAAATCTTACCTACGCAGCGCCGCGATGAGTGCCACGGACAGCGCCAGCGTCGACGCCAGTGTCAGCGCCGTGGTCGACCCCATGGCTGCTTCGCACACTACTCAGGGTTCCCCTACGGGAAGATGGTGTAAATTTTTAACCTCTGCCATAACCTCTAGAATAGCCTGCTGCCCATGTGAAGTGACCACGTAATCCAAAGCAGAGCAACCGAGCAAAGAACGTTTATTGCGGGTATCGCGTGCAATATATAGCACACAGCAAGAAAGAGGGGAAGGGACAAAATAGAGAACGAGGGTAGAAAGCGACTACATCAGGTGCCCAGATTCATAGGCACGCGCGGTGCATGATATAACACCATGTATCAGCGTTTGAAGCATTTCAGCAGCGGAAGGACCCAGATTCAATTCCACTTCACCACAAAGTAACAATTTGCGCTCATTGTAACACTCGATCGTATGCTAAGGCCAGCAATGTCAGTGGACACGGCACAAGACACCTTTCACAGCTGAGGTATGAGTATACACAAATATCCTGGAACAAGAATGCAGGACGCCTAGTTTGCACTCCGCTTCTTGCGTTCTCGCCTTGCCTTCTACAGAATCCATTTTTAAGCGGTTGTTTTATATGTACGGGACTGGCGGATTTCACGCCAATGCTTTATCTAGCACATGTCGCTAACCGGTGGTTCCGCAACCACGAGACAACTTTTGTGACATCAACTGAATTTAAGACTGCCTTTGTGGAAGTATATGGCCGACCGGCCGCGAGAAGCTTCACGCCGCACAATGTACATCACTAATTTATTAAAGTTCCTTGATAAACAAAGCACACTCCACGATTTGAAACGGCAGGAACATATTTAAATTACATGAAAAGAAAGCAATGGTCTACTCGCTGGAATAAAGAAGTCGTCCAGAGTGAAATGTTTCGAACAAAACCTTTTTTCCCAACGGTGAAGTTTCTTACCCACGTCGCATCTCGTTGCGCGTCGCCAGCTACTTTCGGGAAACGGTGAAGTGATGAAATGCTGTCTTTCCACCGCGATGGCACGCATACTGGTACACAGCGCGAAATTCTATCGACATTCGTTGTCTGTGTTTTTTTTTTTTTTCGTGCTTGCGCACGGTATCATCAGCACGTTTTGAGAACCACCAGGCAACGTTGGAGCGCAGTCGGTAAGGTGAGAACCTACGGCTGAACCTACCATTGGTTGGTTGTCGGCGCGACCTCCAGCGGGCGAGAATTTAGTTGCAGTCAAGAATAGGCGCGGCAAACAAAAGTTCCCGCCCGCGACACTAGCGCCGATTGGTCTCCTAGCGAAACAGATTCCAACGTAGCTGGTCGCCTCTTTTCCCGTCGGAGCAATCGCGTGCCCTTTTGTATTGGAGCGCTCGCTACCGGCGCTTGGGTTTAGACTTCAGGTAGCGCGGTCTCATCATCCCTTAAACATCATCCCTTAAATTTGGTACACGATCATTTTGTATCCCTCAAAGCCACAACACTAGCCTGTGAAACTGCTTATTCGGAAATTTCACAGACGAGGCAAGCGCCACGCTATACACATTAAAATCACGCATTCTTCTGTGCGAGTCCGTTTTTTATACATGTCTCGTGGTACATCGGGTAGCCTTTACGTGCACAGCGATAAAGTTTAGTAATATTTGTATGTACAGACGCGTTCACTCAGTGTTGGCCCCTTCGCGAAGCGCGCTGTAGAACTAGCTGAGGCATGACAACTGGCCAGAATGCGTTGTCCAATGTTGATGAAAATGAAATGAGCATGATTTGAAGTGATAGAATCCAGCACGCGGCTCGCCATTTGAACAGGAATTATAATTTTAAATTGACAAAGAAAGCTTCAAAAACAGTAAGTTGTGTGGCCTGGCAGTGAAGGTTTGGTCTTTCCATTGCAGTATATGAGGTTCCTGAACGTAAGTCGGTTGTTATTCAGTATAGCATACTGATTACTTAAAATGGCCGTTCGTATATTATTAGGCATTCGCACTAACTCTCTGCGTATTACTAAGTAAAAGAAGTGCACTCTAATGAGCGACGCTGCCCTCGCTAACGAGTGCAGCCACAGAGTGCGCGGAACTGATCAGTGCATCGCGGCGACATGAGGATGCGAGTTTGCGAGTTTGTATTCGCAGTCCTGTGCTCTCCGTGAGATCCAAACCTCATCAATAAATTGTGCCGCGAATAGGTGCCAGCACTGCAACTGACATAGTACAACTAGCATATCCTACCACTTAGCTCGGCTTGGCGACAAAAAAGAATTATCCTGGCGCATGCAGCCAGGAAAAGCCTAGCCTTCGAGATCAGTTTGTATTACTCGGAGGAAACCGTCGATGGTGCGTAGACCAAGATGACACTGTTCAATTACGTCACGTACTATACAGCACGCATCGACCAGTGCTCCTCTTTCATGAAGCAGCATTATCATCTAAACGAAGCATCATATATCATAAGACAATATCCCTACAGCTCGCCTCTTCCTCATCTCATGCTGATCTCAATAAGCACTTGGTTGTTGCAACCGCGCTTCCCGTTTCACGATTTCACAGTTTCTCACCATTATACCAAACACACCTGGCCAGCATACGAGGACGAAATAGCACGTGATTAGCACCAAAAGCTTACGCATCATTTAGATGACTCCCACAGGAGATTTCTTTAACATTGTGCGCGGTCCTGCTGATGATGATCATAAAAATTATTGGCATCGCGTTTGAAACGGGGGTTGACAATTTGTCAACTAGCCTCCGTGATTTATTCATGTACGCAAGCTTTTTTTTCACCATCAATTTTGTAATATCTCTAATTAATCATGTTTTCCTT
>NC_051160.1:55444503-55524977 GCF_013339745.2 Dermacentor silvarum | reverse complement strand
ACTTACAGCTTTTAAGAGTGTGTTAGGCATGGACACAGAGGCGACGAAGAAACAGAATCAGCTGTAAAAAAAAACCCCTTCCACTGAATCCAACGAGGCGCATAAATGGCGTCAATAACGAAGGTGGCGAAAAATTATGGACAAAGGACGGGCGTCTCGACACCAGACGGCCGTGGCCAGCCGCCTAGCTGAGGTTCACCGACCTCGTCCTAACACGTACGTGCTGCTTGCTGCTGAGAGCCCATGCTACCAAAAACGTCTGTGCAGTCTTCAGAACAGCCGGGTGTCAGGAGACAGAACACTTTCGAAACTCTCGGAGCTGCTAGCCCTTATTTTTACTGTGAACTACGGATGCCGCCATTTTGACAAAAGCGTCCAACACAGAAAGCAAGCCCTGCTTCGGACTGTCTACCTCATCAATTCCCGAGTGCGATCAGATAACGATATCGTCTAGCGCGTGATGAGGACTATTCAATACTAGGTCGGTATAGTTCCCTCGGAAACATCTATTCAAACAAGTCGGGACAGCAGGCCAGCGAAGGTGAGTGAAACTTTCTTCATTCGACACTATCGAAGTTGTGACGCAAAGGTTCTTTCCTGTATTTAAAATGCAGAAGAATATAGCACGGGCACAACGCAGGAAGCGCAATTGAGTAACAGGAAGCTTACAAAATAGTGCGCCGTCCTCTTCCGTACCGTACCCGGGGCCGAAACGCTCACTTCGGTTGGAAAACACCGCCTATCTCCGCTGTTAACTGGGCTGCAACAGGTCTCGTTTTGCTCTTTGCCTTTCTTTCCAGCGATCATCTTTCTCCTCACATTTTATGCATCAAGTAATGATTAAAGCAAACGTCAGTCCCTTTTCCGTTCACGAAAATTAAGCGGATAGACGGCGGATTTTTATAGACCGTTGGCAAAAATCCAAGTTGGCCGTCTTGCCCGCGCCTGTTTGGCGTTTCATTTATTTTATTTATTTCTTACATACTGCCAATCCCAACGGGGATTTTAGCTCTCGTCTGCAGTCGCTGTATTCCTCCCTCTAAGTGCGCGGTCTCTCAAGGCAAGGCAATGAACGTGATCTCAAAGGCTTTATAATTTCTGGGAGAACTTATGGTCCTCATTGTTCCCGACCCCACCCCTGACTGCCGAGAGATGTGTTGTTCAGATCCAAGGGCTTTTGCCGTCACCGAAACCTTGAAGATCGAGTAATGGGGTTGGGACTGGTAATGACGAAGCTTTTCAGTGATAAGAATACATTGTTCTGTTAGTCTGTGAGCCAGGCTCGTAGCCAGCCCCCCCCCCCCCCCCCCCCCCCCCCCCCGAGAAAAAAAAAAAAAAAATCCTGGCTACAGGCCTGCTGTGAGCGAGAATATTGTGGTTAGAGAATGCGTCTCTCGCGAATGCGCCTTCGAAGGGTGGGCGGCCACGATGGGTTACGTTATTCACTATGGGTTTGTAAACGATGCTGCTTATATAAATGCTGGGAACACAAACAGCGCTAAAAACAGGGCTAAACAAGAAGACACAAGACAGTGCGCGCGCTGTCTTGCTTTTATTTCGTCTCTTAATTAGCGCTGTTTGTATTGTAAGTCATTTATCAAGTATAGGTCATCAACATACGCTATACAAGTGTATCAATTTGTAGAGGAAATGTTATGGTAATTTTTTTAAAATCTAATCATTTTTAGAAATAGCATAAGGACGATAACATAATTTGATGCGAAGTGGCTGCACGCCTTAGCAATGAAAAACGTTTGCCAGAAGTTAAGCGAAGTGTTTTTTCGGCCACGTAAAAAATTGGAGCACGCTTAAGCTTCGCCTTTAAGAGTATAGAACGCGATAGCGTTATTGGGACCCGTTCGCATCGCAACGCGCGGCTGTAGGTCTGGTAGAAATGCTGGAAAAGGGGTTTGTGTTTGAGTTTCCTCGTAGCAGAATTAGGTTTCCTCGTACATTCAAATTACAATCCAACGCCGATTGGTAAAGTAGTACTTTACCATTTTCCCGACGTATTTCAGTGTGAGAAATTAAATTTTTTGTTCACTAAAACCTTGCACCACGTGGAGGGCCTGCGCGGTCGGGGTCGTTGGAAATGATTTGCTCCGCCACCCGCATTGCACGCCGACGCCGGTTGCCGACGCCGGATTTTGTGCGACAGGCGGAGGTATCACTGTCGCCATCTTGCGTGTAGTTCAGATTCTCCCACCAGGCGACGCCACTCAGTCATGTTTGGTTAAGAAAAAGGTTAAGGAAACAGAGAGGGGTCTGTGGAAAACAGGGATGCAGACGAAATCAGCACTGGGAACATACCGAACTTTCAAGCAAGAAATTGCCAAAGAAAATATCTACGATAATTCTAGGGGAAGCTCTTTGTTGTTTGAAGCCAGGACGCGAGTATTGCGGACTAAGATGTACCGAGTCAAGTACCAAGGTATAGACACGTTGTGCTGTGCGTGTGGAGAAGAAGAGGAGACGGCTGAACACCTCATACTTTTCTGTAAAGGGCTTAACCCTACAGTGCAAGGCAACGGGGCTGATTGTTTGAAAGCATTGGGGTTTAGGGACAGTGAAGGCAAAATAGACTTTAAGCGGGTAGAAATAACCAGACAGAGGTTATCTGATTGGTGGATAAAATCAAGGCAGGGGTGAAATTTCACCCACCACAAAGTACAAAATATGTTAATAGTCATGGCTAGGTGGCGTATGCCACCGCCCGGTTTAAAGGGTTCAGCCTCATCCATCCATCCATCCATCCATGGAAAAAGCGAAAAAAAAAAAAAAAAAAAATCTGCTCTTCGCCGCCGCAGCATGCCCCGGGATGGCCCTCTGGTGACGCGGCGACAGGTGATTCGCCGAATTGAGGAAAAGTCCCCCTCCCCCCTTCTTTTCACGAGGTGTCCCTCGCACCATTGTTGTTTTGTTGCTGCGCGTGGTGGCTTTCTCCCCACTGATACTTTCAACAATAGCTCGCTCAAACTTTGTAAAATCGTCAATCCCGATGATGGTGGCTATTAGTGGTTGGCCACTGCCACTTGTGACGTAGCCGTCAGGTGAGCGCGGGCCGCTGCTTCGAAAGCCGTCCCGGCAGATGGCCTGCAGACCAGTACTCACTGCAGAACCTTGAGTGTCGTTGATCGTCAACAAGTTTTGTTTCTTTCTCTTCCAAGTGTATTTCTTTAGCATACTTCAAAGTACGGACCCGCTGAACGAGGCTCTAGTCTTGGAATGGTCACTGTTGTGCCTATAAAGATAAATAAAGGACAGGGAAGGAAATTGCTACGGACCGCAGTAACTGTCTAGCGTAAGCCCCGTTTACATGAATGCGACAGTGTCGCATCGCATTTCTAGCGCATCGCATTCATGTAAACAGCGGTAATGCAATGCGCCAGGCGAGGGTAGATTTACGGGCGCTAGTCGACTCTCGCGGAGCATGTAAACGCAGGGCGCCTATCAAGAGTAGTAGTAAGTGGTTCGTTGGGAAAGGGAAAGGTTGGCGCTGTCTTCTGCAGCCCTTGAGGGAGCACGGCTCAGCGCCCCTATCAAGACCTTCGATGACAACCGTGAAGCTACTGAGAGGCGACGCTACTGAGAGGGGAGAACGGAGGCGAGGGCGCCTAACAATACCTTCGATGACAACCGCGAAGACGCTACCGAGAAGCAAGCCCTCTAAATACCACCGTGCCCCGTGTCACCGACCCGACAGTGGCCACTGTGCTCTCTCCACGGCTCTAGCCACTCTAGTCATTCATGTGGCGCTACGTTCTCTGCGTTTCATGTAAATGGCGTCGCATCGCCTTTCCCAAATGCGCTTGGAAATGCGATGCGCCACTTTCGCATTCATGAAAACGGGACTGTAGTCTGCTGACGCCTGAACAGCGGTCAGCAGTGGAGGAGAGGTAGCGGTAAAATAGTAGGGGTAAACGAAATATTTAGCTTTCACTCGCACATACAGCATAGAAAGTGAGAGCGCGCGAGGGGAGCCGACGATCACGGCTCAATCTGGCGCCCGCAAAAGAGGGAAGCTAAGAGGAAGCCGCCTGCTGTTGCGCGAAATGCCCTGCGGGGTTGGAAAAGGGGGGGGGGGGGGGGGGGGGGCGTTGCTCTCCGACAGCTACTGCGTATTTCGTGACCGCGCGCATGGGGAACCGACATCCGAACACTAGCTCCGGGCCCGTAGTTTGTAGCGATGCCTTATGACTTATTCTATACCAGTCTTATCATCCACCGCTCCCGGCCGGCTGATCCCGTTGATAACGCGAGCGGACCATCGCGCTGACCACTGACAAAGCGTGATAAGCGCGAAAAGGCATTATTACCGGAAAGGCATCGCTACAAAATACCGGCCCAGCTTTTGCAAGAGGCCCACCGAGGCGGCACATAGAAGCGACTGTGTAACACAGTCGCCTCTATGAGCCGCTTCTATGTAACCGCTTCTATGAGTCGCTTCTATGTAATCTAGCTGTAACAGCTAGGTTCCGCGTCCGTGTACACCGGAAGTAGGCAACTATTTTGTGGCGTCTCGTTCACTTGGTACATACCAAAATTGGCAAGGAAAGAGAGAAAGAAGGAAGGTATGAAAGAAATCACGTGTGGCTCATACCCGCGTTGGATAGGGGGGTATGAGCCTCCGAGAGCAGGACCGGCAGAGATCTCGTCGGCGTCGCGCCAACGCCTCGGCAGAAGATCGGGCCCGCGATGCGGAGCGTATCGTGGGCGGACTTGGCGCAGCAAATGCACTACTTGACCATCGCGCAGGGCGAAAACAAGATGCTGGTTTTCTTGCTTTTTGACGAACATGCCAAGGACGCTCGATATTGTCAATAATGATAATATATGAATTCAATATAGCAACATTCACTACAGTAGACCCACCATTGTCACAGCTTCGCGGGCTTCCATCTTCACAGTATATAGCGGAAGGGTTCTGAATTTTTTTGTACCTCTTTGTAATTTCTTCCTCACAGGGTGCATTCACAAAGATGCGCAACGTGATGTGCAGAAGCTAAGTATGTAGTTCTGGTGCAGAACTCGATGCATGCTTGTACTTTCAGTGCCGCACAAGATTTACCGTTGTGTCTATATAAAAGCAGCTATAAATTTGTAAGTTGCAGGTGCACAGTGGAGATAAGTTTTCCGGAAAGGAAATACTAGTAGGGGTGTGCGAATATTCATTACTTTGGACGAATGAAATGATGTACTGTTCAATTCGGTTTTCGAATTGCATAGTCATTATTCGATTAGATTTTTCTTTGACTGTATTCGATTCGGTGACGAAAGTTATTATTCCAGGACCCCTATCAAATAGACAGCATAGTACAAGTGGCTAGGCTGATTTATTGGGGTAGAAATTACGCGCATAATCGCGCGGTCACGGGTTCGGTGGCGCACCCGCTAAATTCCGCGCGAATAGTTTTGGAGATCACGTCATTCGAGTTCCAGAGCCGCAGTACAGTGGAATGGTAAATGAAGCGGTTGCACAGAACGTTTGCTTTAGGAAATTCACACGCGCTCACCGCTGCTAGCGCTCATCGCGCCAGCGTTATGATAACGATGGCCATCGCAAGCACTCGCGCACAGCCTTGCGCGCAGCCCTCAGAAGTTGTGCATGTTTCGCCGACAGCCGTTTTCGTGACACAGGCGTTCAATACCAAGTCCTCCCATTAGCATATGGCATAAGATCACATGATCTACACAAGCAGGGACTGCATAAACAAATTATTTGCGAGAAGTACTTCTTATAATAGTCATCAATCTATATAGTGTAAATTGTGCACGTGTTGTCTGCCTTTTTCGCGCTGTCCATGCTTTCATTTATCTCTCTCTCTCTCTCTCAACTTTTGTCTGCTGAATTCGGAGACTTTCGAGCGCATGTGAGATTGTATTCTGTTGTGCACACTGTTGTGCATGCAATGGCGGAAAACTGCTCGGTCGGCTGCCATGTCACCACAACAAACAAACTGCAGTCACTACAGTGATTTTCAAGGGTACGATGATCACTCAAAAAAGTAAGTGAGGGTGGGACCACTATGCGAGTGCGATGATTAGGCGGATAAATACGATATATCTTTCAACGAGAAAAGCACCTACTGGAAATCACGTGTTTCAAAACTTCACTAGGCGTCGGAACACATGACATTTGTTTAGTAGCACGCGGCTTGGAATGCAGCAGGTCACGCACCCATCAGCACTTTTCGCTGCAGTCTGTAAGGCTCGCTCATGGTTTGCTGCTAATCCTATCGTTCCACCGGCGTCGCGTACAATAGTCAAACACAGTACCCTGCCACACACGTCGCACCTCGCCACGTGGGGAAAGCACGTTTCCCGATATCGTCCTACGAGCCTGCACAATAGAGGGGGCGAGGGCAATTTGCAATTCTCCTTGGCACAATGGCCTAACCTGCTAGCGATTTGGCATGCACTCATGATCTACCGTGCACGGCGCTTTCTTTCTTTCTTTATTTATTTTTCTCCCCGCAGCCACAAGTTAGTGAACTCGTGTACGACTACATTGAAGGCGTGGTTGCAGATACGTGTGCTTGAAGGAAGTGGGGGAGGCGCCGTGACTAGACTGAGCCAAACACTCAAACCTGGAGAAAGAATTCCCTCCGCGTTTTGCGCGCTTTGTAATGTTTAGTGGCGCCACATTTGACAAACGTTGGAACTGACGTGAAACAGCTTGATATTTTTTTGCACAGATGGCTTCACCACCGAAAATCGCCTGCGAGATTTATTATTTATTTAAAATCTTCTGTTTCAAGCACTGCTTAGTAAAACTCGTGAGTGCTAGTAATTACATGCCACTGTATGGTTATAGTAACGTGCAACAATTGTTGTGAATTAGCGTTTACATGAAAAAGAATGTCAATTTGCACGGACCTGGTAAGCAGACAAATTAGCTAAATTCACTACTCCCCTGTAGATTCCCTAATTAACATAAGCCAATTTTCTCTTCATAGAAATTGAGATAAGGGCTTGCTGCTTGATTTTTGAAAATTTCAGAGTTTCAGCTGGAATAGTTTTGTCCCGTCGCCGGTAATGCGTGACCAAGTATAGTCATAAATTGCCAAATGTAAGTAATAATACCTCACAAACTGTTCATTAGAAAACAAAACAACTTTGCATAGATGATAAGTACACTGTAGCCTAGAAAACCACTAAATATTGTTGTCCTGAGTTTAAAAGGAAAAAAGATATTCATTCATAAACTTTTGTAGTTTTCCCCATTTTTATTGGCGCCTATATAAATTTCTAATTGCATTACACGCAATTTCTCTTCATAGAAACCTTGTATAACATTTCGTTTAAAGACACAGCAAATTTCATTTTGTTATGTTGAACAGTTTAGTCGGAATGGCAGTACAGCGGAGACTAGTACAGCAAAAACGCCGTTTTTTGCTCCCACTGTTTTGACTGCCGTTAGGTGACGCTTCAGGCTAGGCAATAATACTAGGTATCATGGGAAAGCGCACAAAGTAAGCTTTCCAACGAAATAAAGTTCACATTTGTCCAATGAGCGCAGGAAGCACAGTGCGTCCGCAAACAATGACTAAAATGCCGAGCGCGTGCCGCCGGAGTGGGATCGCCACCTGAATGTATCACTGTCGCCGTCTTGTGTGTAGTTTATATTCTCCCACCAGGCGACGCCACTCAGTCATGTTAGGCTAAAATCAAGGCAGGGGTGAAATTTCACCCGCCACAAAGTACAAAATATGTTAATAGTCACGGCTAGGTGGCGCATGCCACCGCCCGATTTAAAGGGTTCAGCCTCATCCATCCATCCACGGAAAAAGCGAAAAAAATCTGCTCTTCGCCGTCGCAGCATGGCCCGGTCTGGGCTTCTTGCGACGGTGATCAGGTGATCCTCTGAGTCGAACCTTGTAAAATGGTCAGTGCTGATGATGGTGACTATTAGTGGTTCGTCACTGCTGCTTTTGACGTGGCTGTCATGTGAGTGCGGGCCGCTGCTTCGAAAGCCGTCCTGACAGATTGTCGGCAGACCAGTGCTCACTGCAGAACCTTGGGTGACGTTGATCGCCAACTAGTTTTGTTTCTTTCTCTTCCTAGTGTGTCCTTTTTTTAGCATTTTTCGAAGTACGGGCCCGCTAAACGAAGGTTCTAGGCTTGAAATGGTCACTGTTTCTTTGTGCCTATAAAGATAAATAAAGGAAAGGGAAGGAAATTGCTATGGACCGCAGGAACTGTCTAGCGCAGTCTGCTGACACCTGAACAGCGGTCAGCAGTGGAGGAGAGGTGGCGGTAAAAGCGTAGAGGTAAAAGTTAGTATAGAGTAACAGCGAAATATTTACGACAGATCGACTAAGTAAAAAGAAAAAGAAAAGACCGTTTGTGGAGTGATTTCTTTAAAAAAATTGTCACCGGTTCCGCACACCGGCACTGTTAGGTCGCGTGGAACAGCCGGGTGTCGAGGCCCTACTGTTCGAAGAAGTAGCAGTGCTTTTGTAACCTACCTCCGTCCACGTGCATAGAAATTAGAGTTGTGCGCACGGCTGACACTAGTTTTGTTTCGACCGCATGTGCCGCTCGACCTGATACTCATTTCCCGACTTCAGAAGCCCCCCATTCAAGTGGGAACAAATATGTTTCCAACCACAGGCAAATGTTTTGAAATTTGAGGCTCCAGTTACGTTCAGTCATTTTTCTCGTTGTTCACTGAGGTGCAAATTTATTGTTCTTTTCAATATCATTTGAAACACTTCGAAAAACCTTGTTTTTTCAGGCGTCTGAAAACCTTGGTACGTGCACCAACTTTAGTAAGGAATTCGCGTAAAACACGAGACAGCACTTAGTACGAAGAGCAGAATTCCATCGGAACGTGGGCGTGGCACCTGGGCCGTGATCTACACAAGCAGGGACTGCATAAACCGATTATTTGCTAAAAGTACTTTTTCTAATAGTCGTCAATCTATATAGCGTAAATTGTGCACGTGTTGTCTGCCTTTTTCGCGCTGTCCATGCTTTCCTTTATCTCTCTCTCGTAACTTTTTTTCTGCTGAATTCGAAGACTTTCGAGCGCATGTGTCACTGTATTCTGTTGTGCACACTGTGTGCTTGCAATCGTGGAAAAGCTTTGCAAAAAGAAATGGCAGAAAACTCTGCTCGATCGGCTGCCATGCACCGCAACAAGCAAGCTGTAGTCACTGCAGTGATTTTCAAAGGCACGATGATCACTCGAAAAAGAAACTTGGCGGGGGACCACTGTGCGAGTGCGATGATTACGCGGATAAATACGATATATTTTTCAACGAGAAAAGCACCTACGGGAAATCACGTGTTTCAAGGCTTCACTGGGCGTCGGAACGCGTGGCATTTGCGTAGCGCGGCTTGGAATGCAGCAGGAATGCAGCACTTTTCGCTGCAGTCTGCAAGGCTCGCTCATTGTTTGCTGCTAATCCTATTGTTCAACCGGCGTCGCGTACAAAAGTCAAACACAGTACCCTGCCACACACAGCGCACCTCACCGCTGGGGAAAATAAGTTTCTAGACATCGTCGTACGAGCCTTCAAAATAGAGGAGGCAAGGGCAATTTGCAATTCTCCTTGGCACAATAGCCTAACCTGCTGGCTAGCTGGCATGCACTGATGATGTACCGTGCAGGGCGCTTTCTTTCTTTGTTTCTTTCATGTTTTCTCTCCCTGCAGCCACAAGTTAGTGAACTCATGTAGGACTACATTGAAGGCGTGGTTGCAGACACGTGGGCTTGAAGGAATGTGGGGGAGGTGCCGTGACTAGACTGAGCCAGACACTCAAACCTGGAGAAGGAATTCCCTCCGCGTTTTTCTCGCTTTGTAATGTTTAGTGGCGCCACATTTGACAAACGTTGGAACTGACGTGAAACAGCTTGATATTTTTTTGCACAGATGGCTTCACCACCGAAAATCGCCTGCGAGATTTATTATTTATTTAAAATCTTCTGTTTCAAGCACTGCTTAGTAAAACTCGTGACTGCTAGTTATTACATGACACTGTGTGGTTCTAGTAATGTGCAACAATTGTTGCGAATTAGCGTGTACATGAAAAAGAATGTTAATTTGCACGGACCTGGCAGGTAGATAAATTAGCTAAATTCACTACTCACCTGTAGATTCCCTAATTAACATAGCCAAATTTATTTTCATAGAAACCGAGATAAAGGCTTGCTGCTTGATTATTGAAAATTTCAGAGTTTCAACTCGAATAGTTTTGCCCCGTCGTCGGTAATACGTGACCAAGTATAGTCATAAATTTACAACTTGAAGTAATAATAACTCACTAACTGTTCATCAGAACACAAAACAACTTCGCATAGATGATAAGTACATTGTAGCCTAGAAAACCACTAAATACTGTTGTCCTGACTTTAAAAGGAAAAAAGATATTCATTCATAAACTTTTGTAGTTTTGCCCATATTTATTGGCACCTATATACATTTCTAATTGCTTAACACACAATTTCTCTTCATAGAAACCTTGAATAACATTTCATTTAAAGACACAGGAAATTTCATTTTGTTATGTTGAACAGTTTAGCCAGAAGCGCAGTACAACGGAGGCTAGCACAGCAAAAACGCCGTGTTTTGCTCCCACTGTTTTGACTGCCGTCAGGTAACGCTTCAGGCTAGGCAATATTACTAGGTGTAATAGGAAAGCGCAGAAAGTAAGCTTTCGAACGCAAAAAGTTCACATTTGTCCAATGAGCGCAGAAAGCACAGTGCGTCCGCAAACAATGACTAAAATGCTGAGTGCGTGCTGCCGGAGTGTGACAGCTATCGCGTTAAAACAGTCATCTCTCTGCGTCGTGGACAACCTGTGCACCTCCCCCCCCCTATATATATATATATATATATATATATATATATATTGTAGTGAAGCGTTGGAACTCTGAAGTGGGCTCCTCGCCAAAAAAACACCGCACATCCACGGGGTGAATGATGATGAGTGGGCGAAGCTCCGGAGGGAATCATAGGTAAACCGTGAATCTTCCGTGTAATTCGCCCAGTCTCGCCGCACTAAATCGTACGATTGACTTCCACCAATGACACGCGCCATATGTGACGTCATTCCTATTTTATAACAGCGCCCTTCATTATAATTGCACCATCTCCCGCTTAAGAGGACGCTAGCACAAACGCGTTAGAAACGTGCAGTACTCTCTAGTAAGGGGGAGAGGCCACAGTGTCTTACGCAGCCGTTTACACATGCCGGAACGTGCACCGCGTTTGCCGACGCCATCACATGACTGCTGAGAGAGTATAACCCCCGTATTCATAAACGCTCCTCGACTTGAACTTGACTTGCCACCGCCTTCAACGCGTTTCGAACGCGCTGCCCAAGGCGGTGGCAAGTCAAGTTCAAGTCGAGGAGCGTATATGAATACGGGGGTAAGGCGGAGAGTCCACAGCGTCTTACACCAGCTTCTTACACGGGCCGTAACGCGCTAGCAAAAACGCGTTAGAACATAGCCTCCTCGATAAACGCTGTGCCTGTCAAGACGCCGAGAGAACAATAGGGAGGCGCCGTCGGCAGAGTTGCAAACTTCCGCCGCTCATTTCCCTGAGGGCGCCACTGACGTAGAGTGCCACCGCGTCTCCCGTCTGCGCGGCGGGCGCGACGCCGACTGTTTTAATTGCTGCGATGGTGGAACAACGGTCCACTGGGTGACCAGAGCCTTGTTTATAACGCTGTAGAGCACCATGGTAGTGTCTCGAATACAGTCTGTGAAAGTGCGAGCGCACTTGCAGCAACTGCAGCGTCAAAGTAGATTGCGCGTCGCACGTAGCAAAAAAAAAAAAAAAAAAAAAAAAAAGCGCGAGTTTGTTTATTGTGGTTAATACGCCCTTAGTTATCGTAGTAAAGTGCAGAGAATACGCAAGTCGCAAGCGTTCTTACAGCTATATCTTGTCAAAAACTGCTTGCGACGCTGCTCTATAGTGAGCCGTCCTTCTTCTTCTTCCTTCATTTTTATAGTGAGCCGTCTTTCGGACCTCGGCGCACGTTAGTAGCATACTATTTTTACGACTTTCAGACAAGTTTTCCCCAAGTTCTTTTGCATCAGATGAGCGTTGTGGCCGACGTGAATATTTATACCCAGAAACCTTTGCACTTTCTACCACGTCCGTGTGCCTTGGCGACCAGGAAAAATAGAAACAAATATTTGAGGACCTATAGAAAAAGCGCCGCATGCCTTGAATAGGCAATATGCGAGCAAATATTTTATTGCAAACGCTTTGTTGAACGATGCATGCAGCTCAGACATACAAAATTCCGAGATGAAAACAGTTCAGACATACAACATCCCGAGGGCGCTTCTGTCACAATATATGCGTTGCTCGAAGTTACATATGTATCCACGTGAAGAAGTTCACGGTGCTTTACCCGCACATGATTTCTGTGAAAGAGCGTGGCCTCTTCGAAGGTTTTTTCTTTCTTTTTCTTTTTTTCTTTTTAATAAGGTGATCGCACGTCAAAAGCATCTAGTAATCCCGGTCGGTCAGCGTTAAGCTCAGGTCCACGATCACCCAAGAAGGTTTAAAATGCGTGGACCGCACCAACGTTGCTAGGTTTGACCGTACTGCACGAGAAAAACCGACAAAAACAATGCACCCGACTTGCGATCCCGGCGAAATGCGAAAACACCCGTGTACTTAGATTTAGGCGCACGTTAAAGAACCCCGGGTGGTCCAAATTTCCGGAGTCCCCCACTACGGCGTGCCTCATAATCAGAACTGGTTTTGGCACGTAAAACCCCATAATTTTTTTTAAATTTTTCTTAGCGGAGGTAACGGAGAGACGGAGACGCGGGCACACGGCAGGAGTCATAGCTAGTCAACGTCGGTGGCGCCATCTCTCGGTGGAAACGACCAATAGGGAGAGGGGAAAGCGACGGCCGATCGAGCGCCGTTTGACAGGCACAGAGTTATCGAGGAGGCGGCTATGGTTAGAAACGCGCAGTCTTTCGTTAATGTTGGGTATTTATTGTCATCGTGGTGCGTGTGTCCATGTGCGCTTCGTGACGTAGTGGTTAGCGCCGCGCGTTCGGAAGCGAGGGGTCCCTGGTTCGATTCCGCTCTACGGACACAACTTTCGGAATTTCTTTTTCCATAAAAGTAGACGTGGCTACCTACTACGACGACGACGACTACTACTACTACTACTACAGAGGAGGGACAGACCCACACCCTAAGGAGCTTCGCCCCTAAAATTCTCGCAAGGTAGCAGAGCTAATAACGCTGTGCCAGAGTTATGAGGAGCTACGCCGGCAGCGTTCGTTGACCCCTCGGCCGCCAGCACGGGACGCAGATCTCGCTGGCTTAGTCATGCCCGAATATCACCAGCGCCCTCCGGCACCGGCGCCACTTAGCTACGCTCAAGTTGTCGCTAGCCCGGCCCAAGTAATCTCTGCGGCTGCCCCGTTTAGTTACGCAGAAGCCGTCGCTGGACCACCGTCGTCGAAGTGGTTGTACCGCCTACGTACGCCGATGCCACTAGGCTCCGTATGCAGCGCACCATGCAGCCATATCAGCAGCCGCTACGTCCACCGCGTCCTGAGCCATGGGTGGGACCCTCTCCGGCCAACCGTTGGCGCACTTCCGACAACTGTCCCATATGCTTTGCGTGCGGTTACACCGGCCACGTTGCACGTTTTTGCAATCGCGTGCAGCCGCATCGAGTCGCATCACCCGTAATGAGCCAGTCCAGGCGCCCTAATTACGAACCACCGCCGCCTGCGTCACCGACGTTCCGCACAGCTCCATCTACCCGCCGTTCACCGTCTCCACGACGTCGCTCGTTGTCGCCGATGCGGCCACGTCAGGTCGCACGAGATCGGGAAAACTAGTCGTCGCAGTCCACGAGGCAAGGGCTGCGACACTATCGAACTGTGAAAGCCCTCAGCAGAGACCTTCGAACATAATAGACGTGTTTGCAGACGGTGTTCGCGCATCTGCCCTTATTGATACTGGAGCCGCTGTATCCGTTATGGACGCCACACTTAGCCGTTTCCTACGAAAAGTGACGACGCAACCTTCGGGGCTATCCCTTCGTACGGCTAGCGCCCAAAGTATTCACCCAACAGCAGTATATGCACAGCTCGCGTTGTCATTCAGGACGCCATGTATGCCGTCGAATTCATCATCATTCCTGCTTGCTCGCACGACATCATCCTGGGATGGGATTTTCTCTCCCCCCACAACGCCGTCATTCATTGCAGACCCGCCGAAATAGAACTCTCGCCGTTCTCAGAGGTGACGCTGGCAGACAGACCATCGCTTTCGAAGAAGATACTCGTCACAGACGATACCCAAGTGCCTCCGAACGCGTCAGCGGCTGTGTCAGTGTACTGCGACGGTCTCTGCGACACCATTGCACTCCTTTCGCCATCTGACCGCGTTCGCATTAGGAAAGGATTGTTGGTCCCCTTTGCGACAGTGCAACTCACTCACGGTGACAGTGCTATTTTTGTTAGCAATCCATCCCCCTATACTGTCACATTGCTGCGAGGGGAATGTCTCGGCAGAGTGGAACCCCTCGAAGACGCACAAATTGTGGACACACCCGATGACACGCACTGGCCCAGCTCCTGTACGCTCAGTGCTGTTTCGTCGCCCGAAGATGTATTTGGCTCCTCCATCGATGAAAACCTCACGCCGGCTCAGCGTTCACAGCTTCTGTGCCTGTTGGAAGAATTTCGCCCATCTTTCGATGTCACGCAGACTTCCCTGGGCCGCACGTCCACTGTCACGCATGGCATTGACACTGGCTCCCAACCGCCACTACGGCAACGCCCCTATCGCGTATCTCCTGCAGAGCGTCGTGTCATTAACGAGCAAGTCGACGACATGCTTCGACGGGATGTTATTCGACCATCAAACAGTCCCTGGGCGTCTCCGGTCGTTCTTGTTGCGAAGAAGGACGGTTCCGTACGGTTCTGTGTGGACTACCGACGGCTCAACAAGATAACCCGCAAGGACGTCTATCCGCTGCCACGAATAGACGACGCGATTGACAGCCCCCAAGGAGCTGAATTCTTTTCATCGCTCGATTTGCGTTCAGGGTACTGGCAAGTCCCTATCACTGAGGACGCTCGACCGAAGACAGCCTTCGGCACGCCCGACGGCTTGTACGAATTCAACGTCATGCCGTTCGGGCTGTGTAATGCGCCCGCGACCTTCGAGCGCATGATGGATACCGTCTTGCGCAACCTGAAATGGCACACGTGCTTGTGCCAGCTCGACGACGTCGTAGTTTTCGCGCCGGACTTCTTCACGCATCTTCAACGTCTCCGGCATGTTTTGACGCGTTTGAGCAACGCCGGCCTACAGTTGAACCTAAAGAAGTGCCGATTTGCAGCACGGCAGCGGACAATGCTGGTCTACGTCGTGTCCAAGGATGGCATTCTCCCAGACCCAGCCAAGCTTCGGGCCGTAGCCGACTTCCCCAGACCTACGTCCGTCAAAGAACTGCGCAGTTTCGTAGGTCTATGTTCCTACTTTCGACGTTTCATTCGAAACTTCGCCACGATTATATCGCCACTGACGAAGCTCCTTGGCAGTAAGGGGCCCCTCGACTCGTGGTCGTCAGTGTGCGAGGACGCGTTCGCAAAGCTCCGTCGTTTGTTGACGTCTCCTCCCATACTACGCCACTACGACCCTACGGCCCCTACAGAGGTACACACGGACGCCAGTGGTGTTGGCCTTGGCGCTGTCCTTGCGCAGCGCAAGCCAGGGTTCCCTGAATATGTCGTGGCGTATGCAAGTCGTACGCTTACTAAAGCCGAGGCTAACTACACCGTCTCCGAAAAAGAATGCCTAGCGATCATCTGGGCCCTTACGAAGTTTCGCCCTTATTTGTATGGTCGCCCGTTCGATGTCGTTACTGACCACCATGCACTATGCTGGCTGTCGTCATTGAAGGATCCCTCAGGCCATCTCGCCCGTTGGGCGCTTCGTCTGCAGGACTACGACATCCGCGTGCTCTACCGCAACGGACGCCGACGCCCTCTCGCGCTCCCCCTTACCCGACGACAACGCCCGCTGCTCAGTAACTCAGCTGGCCGTTTCTTCCATCGACCTTCACACCATCGCTACAGAACAGCGCAAGGACCAATGGATTGTCTGGCTGATAGACTTGCTCACTGATCCGTCGGCAACGCCACCCACTCGCGCATTGCGTCGTCAAGCCCACCATTTCGCCATTGGCGACGAGCTCCTTCACCAACGCAATTACAGCGCCGACGGCCGCCAGTGGTTACTGGTAGTACCCCGCAGACTCCGTTCTAAAATATGCGAGTCGTTCCACTCTGATCCGCAGTGTGCACACTCTGGGGTATACAAAACTTACCACCGAATTCGACAATGGTACTTTTGGCGGGGAATGTACCGGTACGTGCAGAAATCTTCGCCGCACCTCTCGTCAGCAGGTCTACAATATTTGCCATGTCCTAGTCGGCCGTTTGGGCGCGTTGGCATCGATTTGTACGGACCTCTTCCTCTGACGTCGGCTGGTAACCGCTGGGCCATTGTCGCTGTTGACCATCTCACGCGAAACTGCCGCCCTTCCAGCGGCTACAGCACGAGATGTTGCCTCTTTCCTGCTTCACCGATTCATACTGCGTCACGGTCCACCCCAGGAGCTACTCAGCGATCGAGGCCGTGTCTCCTTGTCGGAAGTCGTCAAAGCCATTCTCAAAGAGTGTCACGTCGTTCACCGCAAAACTACTGCTTACCACCCACAGACAAACGGTCTCACAGAGCGATTTAACCGCACACTCGGCGACATGCGCTCAATGTACATCGCTGCCGACCACACCAATTGGGATGCCATTCTGCCCTTCGTCACCTACGCCTACAATACCGCCCCTCAGAGTACTACTGGCTTCTCACCGTTCTTCTTATTGTACGGCCGCCACCCGTCGCACACGATCGACACGATCCTTCCATACAAGCCAGACACGTCTGATTATACCCCTATATCTGCCACAGCCAGACACGGTGAAGAGTGTCGCGACCTTGCCCGGACCTTTACTACAAATGAACAAGAGCGGCAGAAGAGCATTCGCGGTGACACCAGCACTTCTGCGCCCACGTTTCTCCCTGGGGCGCTCTTCTGGCTCTCAGTCCCTACCACCGCAACTGGACTCTCTTCGAAACTGTTGCCCAAATACGAAGGCCCCTGCCATGTCGTCGAACGCACGTCCCCAGTAAATTACCTCATCGAACCCGTTGAACCGTCTTCGGACATGTGCCGTCGAGGGCGCGACATCGTCAATGTGGACCGCGTCAAGATATACCATGATCCACTCATGGTGACAACCTGTTAAGTCGCCGGGCGGCTCCCTTTTCACACCCGGGGTAATTGTAGTGAAGCGTTGGAACTCTGAAGTGGGTCGTCCGCTCCAGCGCCTTGAAGTGGGTCTCCTTCTCCAGTACATTCTAGTGGGTCGTTTCCTTCGGTTCTCGAGCGCCGCTCGTGCTGAGAGTCCGTGCTGCGCTTTTTGGACAGTCGCCCTTGCGCTGCTTCAAGTGCCATCCAATAAACATCCTTATAATATATATATATATATATATATATATATATATATATATATATATATATATCCCATTGCTGTTGAGCCAGTTGCTCAGTATAGTCCTGGATTTCCAGGTCCAGCTTCGCTATCCGGCGTCTGAGTTTCCTATTATAGCGTTGTCCTCTCCACCTTCGTAAGAGCGAGCTCTTCGCCGTCCACATGTGAAGGAGTTTCGCGTCAATTTCTTGCATCTGTGCCTCCTCAGGCAGGGCAGTGGTATATCTGAGCGCATCGTCTTTTAACTGCTCAACCCATTGTTGTATGTGAAGAATGTCGCCTGACCTCCCCTGTATTCACGGAATTTAGCCCAGTCTGTGATACTGCGTTGTGTGCTACGAAATGGCTTGTCTTGAAAGCTAAGGGAGGTTTGAACAATATAATGATCGCTACCAAGGTTCTCGTCTAATCTGAGCCAATCTACATTTCTGGCATGAAGGGAGAGCGTAAGGTCAGGCGTCGTATCCATGGCGACACTATTACTGAGTCTCGTCGGAGTATCTGTGTTGTTATGTACGGTAAGGTGCGAGTCTTGAATGAGTTCCCATAATTCCCTACCCTTGGGAGTGCTGGTTCTGTACCGCGGAGTAAGATAAGACAGGAGCGCCGACTCCACTCGTCTGGAAGGGACACATTCTGAAACGCCGGTTCCTGCTTCACAGCGTGTTCGCCAAATGGCGCTACGAATGAGGAAAAACTAGGGAGCCTACATGCAACGCCGTTTTACATGTAGGCTCCCTAGCCCTTTAGGCCCTGGCGTCCTATATAAAGGACACGAAAAGAAATTGTTCTTAATCGTTACGCAAATGGTTAGCAAACTCAAAAAAGAATTTAAGCTATTCTCCATACACCTCCGCCAGCATAGGCGACAGTTTCTTCATCCTTGTCTTTCTCAGAAAGCCCTAGAGGTGAAATCAAAATGGCGGAAGGCAAGAAACACGACTGCAGCAGTTTCCGCGTCTTTTGATAATATTTTACTCAACACCTATTGTCTTGGTAGCAATCATAATTTTGTGTGTTGTTTCTGATATGGTTAGGAGTGTACTTATATTGGGAACTTTTGCCTATTATTTGCGCATAGCCCGCAGCACGCCATGATCTGCGTGTCCTAAATATAGGGCACCAGGGCTTAATGGTTGTCAAGGGCCCGGAATAAGCTGAATGTACAGTGAGGACGCTGTTACTTGTAACAGCTTCCGATTTCTTGTGTTATTAAGGCGGTAAGTCAGCCTGAACTTCTGCATTCAGTGGAAAGGGGACTCCTGTAGTAATAAGTACGTGTATCAAGGGCCCAAATATGTTTGCTGCACTATAGGAAGTGTGCGTGTTGGAGGTAGAAGACGATGACGATGAAAATCCGGATATACAGTTTGCCTTTGCAGGCTAGGGGAGCAGGAATTGCTGCACAGTAGACGAAGAATTTGCCATATATGGCGAAAATACATCTGACAAAGTGACTATCAAATAAATGGAGGCCATTCAAGTGCAATAATGAAGGAAGTGGGCGTGTTAGAGGTAGATGACGATGAAAACCAGGATACACATGTCCGGAACCCAGGGGTCGCAGCGGAGCGCCCGAACAAGAGGACCAGCGCTGCATGCTTTTAGAACAGACTAGCGCGTGCCATGCTTACGCATCGAGCACGCGCCGCCCAACTTTATTTTCGTCGTCTTTTGCAGCCGGCACCAAGGCACCCGCCGAGAGCGCCGATCTTAGCGTCGCCGCGTTGCGGCGTCGGTGGGCGCTACACACAGTTTGCTTTTGCAGGCTTGAGGAGCAGTAATTTCTGCACAATAGACGAAGATTTGGCCATCTATGACGAAAATACATCTGATAAAGCGACTATCAAGTAGATGGAGGCCTTCAAGTGCAATGATGAAGGACGTCTGTGTGTTGAAGCTAGCAGACGATGACGATGAAAAGTGGGATATAGTTTGCTTTTGAAGGCTTGGGGAGCAGTAATTTCCGTACAGTAGAAGAATTGGCTATCTATGACGAAAACACATCCGACAAAGCGACTATCAAAGATAGAGGCCATTGAAGTGCAATGATGAACCGTGTATAACCAGCACGAAGAATATTTTTGATGTCTCTGATGCAAAAGAACCACTGTCAAATGACCATCATGCAAGTTTTTATACATTTAAATGTGTGATACAGCCGAGAATAATATGCAACTTCGAAATACTACATATTGCTTTTTACAACCACTAAGCCCTGGTGTCCTATATATAGGACATGACGCCATATCGTATGCTGATGTGGTACTCCGAATAAAATAAATATTTTTGTGCTTCTTAGGCCGTAGTAAATCAATACAAAACGAAGAAAAAATTTTCTGTACGTTAAAAAAAATTCAGGGCTGAAAGGGCTAGGAAAAACTCTGCAGCGGAGAGGCAGGCCCAACAAACCGAAGGAGCAAAGGCGCGGGGACTCTCTCGCGGCGCCTGCTTGCCTATCCGTTTTGTCGCCTGCTCCGCACACGCCCTGACGCCTGTAGCGGACATAGCTTTTGCGGTTCACGGAGTGACGTTAGCAGGAAAAACAAGTCATGTATCATTTTGTTTAATTTATTTTATACAGGCCAAATGCAGGGCATTTGTCAGGTGGCCTACATGGAACTTTACAAGGCACAGGAACAGAAAATAATCAAATTACGGAAACTAAGACGGAAAGAAAAACTATAGCAAATGGTAAGGTGACATAACGGCAGTTCGGGTGGTCTCAAGCAATGACAGACGACAGCGAAAAGAAGTTTTTATGCAAAAGCTGACGTTTATCACTCTTTTTTATCTGAGCACGCATCAAGTGCTAAGATGCTTCGCTTGCTGCTTTGTTTCTCGCGGTGCTTTTCGTGTCGCCCGGTTCTCTTGCGTGCAGAATCGCCACATTCTCATTAAACATAATAATTGGGAATTCCTGCCAGTGTTTTCTGCTAATTATTTCACAAGAGAAGCTCTGATTATGTGTCTGCATAACGGGGGGAATCGTCTCGAAGGCAACGCTGAGAATTTACAGGGTAGCCAGCCGGTATTTACACTGGCTAACCTCCTTGTCTTTCTTTCCCTTTCTCTCTCTCTAAATTACGGCTTGTCTCTGGACAAGGAAAGGCACCTGCACTGTGTGTAGTTGTAAAGAAATTTAAATTGAGCTCCTCTCGTCCTTCCGCATTAGCGTCTTCTGGTTCCTCCTGGCATTCAGCATCATTGAGCTACGCCAGGCTTCCCTAAACAAATTGAAGGAACGGCTCCGCTTCGAAGTCGAGGCACTTTCTTTACATCTAGTAGAACATCTCCTTTGTCTTTGCTGAAGTAACTATCAAAAATAAGCTGCTTCTCGAAGTGTCGCGCACATATTTTGGCCATTGCTTTAAGCGCTCGCTTATTTCAGGAATTTTTTGACGCCACTGGTGCAGTTGTTGAAGATCAGATGGCGAAGCGAAGAGCGAAAACTTCTCGCGTCCTTTGCCATAACCAGATTTACAGCCGGGAACAAAACACTGTCCTGTTGCTCAGTCTCTTCACGCACAAGTATCAAGATACCTTGTTCCGTCAGGCATTAATAAACATACTGCAGACATGGCAAACAAAGCGAGGAAGACGAAAATTTCGCACCTTCGCTTCCGCGCTGACGTAGAGGAGTGAAAAACAAGTGCTTCTGTTGTGTCTTTTTGTAGAGCATCATTTATCGTCTGTTTCCTCTAAAGACATCTAAAAATGTTTCGTATGCGTGCATAAAAGCGCTACCGCGTGTTTATTTGCGCTTTTATTATCTGTGCGCATATATTTTTTTGTGTTTGATTGCTGTCAAATTGAGACGGCCGAGGGTCCACGTTTGTAGCAGAGGACACGCTCTACGGGGACCGCGCTGCCGGTTCTGCGCCGCCGTCGCCGCCGGTCTCCGCCACTCAGCGCATGCGCACATGGAAGCAAGCTGTTGAGTGTTTTCCACGCGCCTCGACAGATAGCGCTACGCGATGTATAATTTAGCGTTACACGGTTTGTCCCGAACGAATGCGTTGCGCGGCGGCGGAGTCGGCGCTCCTGTTTACCTTACACCGTGTTCTGTACCCCCAGGCCTGATGCGGTGCATTGAAATCGCCTACAATTACTAACGGGTGACGGCCAGCTTCCTTGCGGGCAGAGACAAAGAGAGTGTCAAATTTGTGTTTTTTGTCTTTCGGTTTGCTGTAAACATTGAGAATTGATATGGTAGGAATTTTGTGAAATTGTGGAAGAATTTTAATAAAGTCGTGTTCTATGTCGACCCCGTCAAATTTGGCATGTGTTACTGTGAGGTGTCGTTGTGTAAGGAATGCCGTGTACGACCCTGCGGCGGAGCGATGTGACTGGTGAGTATTATATCCCGGTAGTTTCACTTCACATTCAACTTCTTGTAATGCTATTACCGCCGGTGGGGTTGGGCTATTTTCTACATAGTGTTGGAAATTGGCTTTTTTCTTTTTGTACCCTCGGCAGTTCCACTACCAGATAATTAAATCTTTGCTTTTATTTGTTTTGGACATTAGTCAGCGTTGGAATGAGGGGGATGATCGTAGCAATCATGTTTTTGAGTTCGTCAATTTTGCTCTCAATATTGGTCATGTGAGTCTCGAGGTGTGTAATGCGCGTCTCTAGAGCAAGAAATCTACTAGTATTGGTTTCAAGATCTGTGATTCTGTCGTTCAGATCCATGTAGGCGTCTGCGTCTAAGAGGATTTCGGCCTCGTCGGAGCTCCTGGCTTGGCGGGCGGAGGTCCTGCCGTATTTCGAGGGGGAGGCGCCACCACAGGGCTCGCCTGCGTATTGTTATAGAACTTCCATGTCTTCTGATGCATTGGACGTACTAGGGATAAGGGAGTTAAGCGATTGGATTTGAGCTTCGATCTGGGCTATTTTGGCTCTTAACATTGCGTTTTCTTGAGCTAGTGAGAAAAATTGATTGGTGTTTGTCAGGCTGGGAGGGTAGTTGGGAAGTGAGGAGCCGCGAGAAGCTACCCCAGCCCAGCTCACCTGGCTGTGCGCTGATCCTGATGGTGAGGTTGATGGTGTCGGTAGCGCCAGCCAGTATTCTTTTCCTTTCATAGGCGGTGGCGGCTCCTTGCTTGATTTCTTGGTATCGGATTTCGTCTTCTTTGGAGGAAGAGGGGTCTTCTTGGGCTTGGAGCGCTGCGGACACGGCGCCGAGCCCGTGGTGGGGTCTCCCGCACAGACCACACATTTATGGTTGCAGGTATGGTTCGCGTCGGGGCTAACCTCTCCGCACTTCTCATAAATCGGAACGCACACGACCGGGCACACATCCGGCCGGTGTCCGATTTGCTTGCACTTGACACAGGCTTCCACCTTCTGTCGAAAAGGGGTGCAGCGGAGCCAGCAGTGGGCGTATTGGACGTAGAACGGCACCTTCTTCCCGAGGAAAGTCACCAATATTGTTTCGGTCTTACCCATTCGGCGGGCGTGAAGCACCGGGGGTTCCGGGTTAGCTTGTCGAAGATGGGGCAAGATTTTAGCTTCCTTAATGTCGACGGGTAAAGCGAAAATTCCTTTACACGAGTCTTGCGGAGAGGTGGGGTGCACCACCACCTCGCGGGTCTTGCCAGCGATGGTGAGGCTTTTGACGGCGAAGGTAGGCGTCAATACGGTCCATACTGGTAGAGGTGATCAATAAAGTGTTACTTACGGTATTTACCCGAGCACTGTCGATGTCTTCTGCAAGTTGGGCAGCCTCTTGCATCATACTCTTGAGGTAGATCGGATGGTATTTTGAGCAATCTAGGCCGCCGCGTATCCGTACCACGGCGGTGTAGGAGTCTTCCGGGGGCAGTGGCTGCTTGAGCCACGCTATCTTCCCAGGTCGTCTCGGCTGCGATGATAGTGCGATTGCGTTGGAGGGCTTGCTAGGCACGGAATATACGTTGTTCGCGCCACGCGCCATCTCCTCCGCCGTGAGCTCTTCTCCTTCAACCTCAATATCAGCTGCCATCGCCGCCTTGGCGCCGAACGCTGCAGCCGACGTGGCGGAGCGGCCGCCGAGGCTTAAGCTTGGCGACGCAGAAAGTGGTGAATGAAACAATTTCAATACTTGCGAATGGTCGGATGTCTTGCTCAGCGGGTGTCGATCACCGTTTGGAATGCCCTTGCCAAAAATGGAAGGTCCGGCACCGCATAAACCAGGATAAATTGAAACCTATTCCACCTTTTTTTTTTTTTTTTTAATCCAGAGGCCGTGCCTATGCAGAGCTCGAGAGCGACGCGTCCGCTCCATGGATGCATGCGAACGCCGAGCAGCGTCTCCGCTACGTAGGAGTGTTTTTCCGAGCGTGAGAGAAGCCCACGAATACACGCAAAGTGCCTCGAGCGGCCAGCCGCGCGGCAATTTTGCGTGTATTCGCGGGTTGCTTTCACGCTCGGAAAACGATTTTATGTATCACGTATTGAGCAACAGAAAGCTGTATCGGGAGTTTTACATGCTGCTGTACAATTCGCTCGTTCACACTTTTTATGCAATTATAGCATTAGAAAAGTTGATTAATCAATTATGAAAATAATTATGTATTTAGGCGGAATGCAAAAAAAAAAACTTATCTGAGTATCTCCAAGCGACGGCAGACACATTACCTTGGTTCTGTCCAGCTACGTGACATTTGCATATTTCTTGTATATATCTTGTACATGCCGCAACATTTGCACAAATTGCTGTGGCACACAGGGGGTTCTCTCTTCCGCAGTGGCTTTCAAGGTTTATTGACCGTGTGAGGCTCTTTGGACAGTTCGGAAATAAGGTGGGACCCTTTTATCGAGCTCCGCGTAATATGCCGTCGATATCGTTTCCCCTGAAAGAAAATGTTTGGTGCTGACACTGGTCGGTAGGCGTAGGCGTTCGGTCTGCCCTCAGATTTGCACGGCGCCACTGCTCTGGACGACCGCTGTGGGACGGCACTTTGAATAAAGGCACACGCTTCGCACTAGTCCGGTATCCAGAATTGCGGTTCGCAACGAAGCACTTTCTAGCCATTTCGAACGCCCCTCGGAAGGCCGCTGCCACATTCGTCGAGGGCCCGTGGCGACAATACCCAAGCACAAGCTCACGAAAAGCACGCGAACAAAAAGCGTGCCTTGAAAACAGCGCGGCCGCACATGCAAGCAGGAAGACGAAGCAGCGGCAGCACGCGCCTTGCCGCCGAGGGTGGTGATGATGATGATGATGAATTACTGGCATCCACTTTGAAACGGCCGGGGCGGTGGCAAATAGTCTCCTAGCCTGCTCGATTTAATCAGGTATACTATACATGTTCTTTATCTAGCATTTTTGTATACCGCTCATTATTCTTTTCTTTTTCAAAAGAAAAGAATATGGGAAAAGAATAAATAAAGAGTGGGCACGGCGAAACGGCTGCGACCATGCCGCTGACCAGGAAATTTGTTCTCGCTGTGCAGGTTTTTCTGCTGGCGATCGCCGGTACAACAACTTGACGCGACGTGGGTCGAGGACACTTCGAGATCAACGCAAATCTCGATACATGGCTGCGATCAAGATCATCACTCAAGCAAGGCACGTTGGACACACCCCTTCAAGATATACGCATCTCCGTGACGTCATGCGCCACGGACAGTACAAAGCCACGACCACAGGATTTCTTCACTGTAGGTGGGCACGGCGAAACGGCTGCGACCATGCCGCTGACCAAGAAATTTGTTCTCGCTATGCAGGTCAGTTGTTCCTTCTCTAAAGTTAGGTGCGGGGATGAGTTCTTCTTAGTGGTTCTGCCGTGTCCAGGCGTTCGTTTGAGTATTGCCTACGACTGTTACGTAGTTGTTACAATTTTACTATGTGGTGACATTGAATCCAACCCGGGACCCACTACAGCTGGAATGCTTCACATTGTTCTGAGGGGGCAAGCTGATATCCGCGCTGATGTTGCTGAGATGAAAACGAAGTTTAGCGAGTGTGAGCAACTCATTCGTGATCATGACTCACGTGTATACGTTCACTAGAACAACTTATGAAAGAATCAAGAGAAAACTCTCCGATAATTACAGCGCTTCAATCATCGTCTTGTGTCCCTTCAGAATACGGTCACCTTGCAGAGCAGAAAGCTTGTCGACCTCGAAGATCGCAGTCGAAGGCCGAACATAATTGTTTATGGAATTTTTGGAGAGAGCGAAGAAAGCGACACATCTTTAAGGAAAAGTGTTGCTAACGACGTTTTTGAGGGAAAACTCGGAATTAAATGTAAATCTATAGCCCGTATTCACCGTCCTGGCCGCCATCGAGGCCGCCGCCCAGTAATTGCTTATTTCCAAGATTACACTGAAAAACAAGCCGTCATTCAAAATGCGAACAAGCTTAAAGGAACACATATTTTCATCGAAAACGACTACAGCCAGGAAACACTGCGCGTGCGTCAAATGGGAGAGCGCTAGACATGATTGAGAGAATAAGAAGCGCGTATCTCTTATTCATGATAAGTTGAAAATTGATGGTACACTGTTTGTATGGGACGACGCTAAGAATGAACGTGTAGCACTACCTAAACAACGGAGCGTCCCACATTGACGTAATGCGCGTACGGAGACAAAACGCTTAAGAATACTAAATTTCAATGCTCGAAGCCTTGTAAATAAAGTAGGAAAGCTTGAACTGTTACTTCTTGAACACGACCCACATATAACAATAATTACCGAAACCTGGTTACATGATAACGTTAGTGATTCGGTTCTATCTTCTCCAAACTATACTGTTTTCCGTCTAGATCGCCCAACTAGGGGTGGTGGCGTAGCCATTGTATGAAAAAACCCGTTGCCTGGTGTTATGAACGAAATAGATGGTCACGAAAGTTTGTTTCTACGGGTAAACTGCTGGGGCAATTCCTTTATTGTATGTGCTGCCTATATAGACCCCCTTTGGCTTCTCCTGAATACATATACAAGCTATGCGATCACATGGGATTGTTCACTAATAAGGTTGTACTCGCTGGTGATTTTAATATTCCTTCCATTGATTGGCGAAACCCCTCTTCATTCTTTGATGTTGACACTAATCCGTTAGTGGATATTATGATCATGTGTGATTTGAAACAAACTGTTACAGAGTATACCAGAGAAGTAGGTAGCGCCTGTTCAACAATTGATTTAATCTTTATTAACAACGACATATCTACATACACGGTGGATGTGGTTGGCGGCATATCGTATCATAAGGCGGCGTGTCTCTCCTTTCCGCTCGGAGTTACGAAGTCGCACAAAAAACAAGAAAAAAAAAACTAATTAAAGATTTTACTAAAGCTGCCGATCACGCCATATTAGACTGTTTGTGGAACTTTTGTGATAACATGATGGGCAGCGTCACGACACTCTGGGATGCTCTAAAAGGCACTGTTCATTATTGCATTGACAAGTACGTTCGTGATAAATATTGTTACGCGCAAAATAGACCGTTTGTAAACCTTACAGATGAAGGGGACCGTTTATTTTAGGTCGCGAAGGTGAGCGCAAGAGCGGCTGGCTGGTTGATGCACTCAGCGTCGTCCTCTTTCTCTTTTCCAACCCGGGACCGCAAGCACGTTCACCGGTCCTCGTTTTCCTCACGCGTAACATTCCTCCCGTCGCAGACGAAGCCCGCCGGGCGAGTCAATCCATTTGTCTTGAAGTGAAGAGTTTCAAGCGGGCGACATGGACCACTTGGGTCTTGGCAGCTCTTCTACCACTCGCCATGAGGCGAGCTATGTTATAGGTGACTTCCGTCAGTCTGTTAATAATCACAAACGGGCCATTGTAGGTGGCCAAAAGCTTTTGGCATAACCCGCGTTTCCGTACTGGAGTCCACAGCCAGACTAAATCACCCGGGCGATAGATTACCGGACGGTGGCGAATGTCGTAGCGTGCTTTTGATCTGTCCTGCGATGCCAAAGTGCGCAAACGAGCAATACGACGAGCTTCTTCGGCAAGGCAGAGAGTCTCGGCGACAGTGGGATTTTCGTGACTGTGGAAAGGGAAAACAGTGTCGATTGTGTACCGGGGTGGCCGTGCGTACAGCAGGAAGAAAGGGCTATACCCGGTAGTCTCATGTTTGGCGGTGTTGAACGCGTACGTGATAAAAGGCAGTACGTCATCCCAGTTCTTCCGGTCGGATGAAACATACATAGATATCATGTTTACAATTGTTCGGTTGGTGCGCTCCGTAAGCCCATTCGTTTGTGGATGGTACGGTGTCGAGTGACGCAAGTGGGATTCACCCATACGAAGCAGATCCTCCACGACATCCGCTGTGAATTGTCGTCCACGGTCGCTGATAATCACGCGAGGCGGACCATGTCGCAGGATGACATATTTCAGCAGGAATGTTGAAACGTCATTGGCAGTTGCGGAGGGCACGGCCGCCGTCTCGCAGTAGCGTGTGAGGTAGTCGACGCAAACAACTATCCAACGATTTCCCTTGGCTGATTTCGGAAAAGGGCCCACGAAGTCAATGCCCACTTGTTGGAAAGGCGTGCTTGGAGGCGGGATCGGCTGCAGGAGACCGGCTGGACCAGTAGATGGACGTTTGTGGCGCTGACACTGCATGCAGCTGGCCACATACGTTTCAACAGACTGTCGCATTCCAGGCCAATAAAATCGTTCCTGAATCCGGTAGAGCGTCCTCGCCGAACCTAAATGGCCAGACGTAGGGTCGTCGTGCATAGCACTCAGGATCGCTATGCGAAGGCTCTCCGGCACCACTAGAAGAAAACGTGCGCCTGTGCCGGAAAAGTTCTTCTTGTACAGGAGTCCATCACGCACGCAGAAATCGTGTGCTTTAGTAGGGGTAGTCGTAGCGGTGAAGAGCGGTGTTAATTTAGCGTCCTTTCGCTGCTCGGCTTTGAAACAGTCGAAGTCTGGAAAACGCGGTGACAGAGAAGCCACAAGGTGATCGAAGTCGTCGGCGTCACAGTCCGTAGTGCTAAGTGGCATACGCGAGAGGCAGTCCGCGTCAGCGTGTCGTCGACCATTCTTATAAGAGACGCTGAAGCTGTATTCTTGCAGTCGGAGCGCCCAGCGCGCAAGGCGGCCACAAGGGTCACGAAGATTTACAAGCCACCACAATGAGTGGTGGTCGGTGACAACTGTGAAGGGGCGTCCATACAGGTAAGAGCGAAACCGCTGAACCGCAAATATTACCGCGAGGCATTCTTGCTCCGTGACAGTGTAATTCTGCTCAGGCCTACTTAAGGATCGACTTGCATATGCGATCACGTGTTCCCGGTCCCCATGGCGTTGAACTAGGACGGCACCAATACCTATGCCACTGGCATCCGTATGGAGTTCCGTCGGAGCTGAAGGATTGAAGTGTTGAAGAACAGGCCGTGACGTCAGCAGAAACTTCAACTGACGAAAAGGAAAGTCGCACTCCGGAGTCCACTCAAAGGGGATATCCTTTCGTAGCAGACATGTCAGCGGATACGCGACGTCGGCGAATTTAGGAATAAAGCGGCGGAAATACGAACAAAGCCCCAGAAAACTACGGAGCTCCTTGACAGAGCGTGGTGCACTGAACGCTTCAACGGCTGCTGTCTTCTGGGGATCAGGGCGGATGCCGTCCTTATCGACGAGATGTCCAAGCACAAGGGTTTGGCGGTCTCCGAAGTGGCATTTCTTGGAGTTTAAAACTAGGCCAGCGTTCCTGATGCAGTTCAGGACAATATTCAGACGCGAGTTGTGTTCGTTGAAGGTGCGGCCAAAGATGACGACGTCGTCGAGGTAACACATGCAGATGTTCCACTTTAAGCCGCGCAGAATATTGTCCATAAATCTCTCGAATGTTGCCGGAGCGTTGCACAGTCCGAATGGCATCACATTAAATTCGAAGAGCCCGTCAGAGGTTACGAAAGCAGTCTTTTCCTTGTCCTCAGGATGCATCGGAATTTGCCAGTAGCCGGATCGTAAGTCTACTGAGGAAAAGTAAGAGGCGGAATGAAGGCAGTCTATTGCGTCATCAATACGTGGGAGTGGGTACACGTCCTTTTTTGTTACAGCATTCAGCCGGCGATAGTCGACGCAAAATCTCCAAGATCCATCTTTCTTTTTAACAAGAATCACTGGAGCTGCCCACGGACTGGCTGACTCTTGTATGACTCCCTTTTTCATCATTTCGTGCACTTGTTCATTGATAATCTGACGCTCTGATGGTGAAACGCGATATGGCTTTTGTCTAATCGGATTTGCTGAACCCGTGTTGATGGTATGGCGTGTTCGAGACGCGGGAATTGCAGGCATTTTGTCCTTCTGCGCAAAGTCGAATACCGAAACGTGCTTCGAAAGCACACCCACTAACGTTCGGCGTTCACTTGTGCTGAGCGATTTATTTACCATCGCCAAAAGGGCCGTTTCCGAACTGTGGCCATCAGGTTCTTCCGGCACTTCTGTAAGTTCAGCCACTGATAAGGACGCGTGTTCCCTGACGAAGGCTAATTTCAAGCCGTTTGGTAGTATAACGGGCTCCTGAGAACAGTTTACGGTCCATAAGCCAGCGCGTCCGCCTTTGATCGACACTACACAATGTGGCACCAACACATTCTTCTTCACACAGTTAATGTGCAGCGGTTCTACGGTAGCATCGAAGCTGTCGGAATTGGCGCCGCGACAGGCAACGGGAACACAAACGGTAGTAGATGCAGGTACGACCAGTATCACCACAAACACACAATGTAGTTTCGCGATCTACAGGGTTCTCAAGGAGTCCTGACGGAATCTTACCACTTACGAATACCTTCCCTGTGCGGCAGTCGACAGTGGCACCACACTCCCGCAAGAAATCCATGCCGAGGATCACATCATGAGTCGACCGAGGAATAATTACAAACTCTGTGGGAATAACATGGCTTCCCAAAGACACGTCAGCACTACACACACCAATAGGTCGCAAAGGCTCGCCACTCACTCCACAGAACTTTAAATATTCGTCCCATTTAAACACCTTTCGCCCTAACACGTCTTTAAAAGAGACACTCATGACCGAAATTGTTGCGCCTGTGTCCACCAGAGCCATCACAGGCACATTATCTACAAAAACGCGCACTTTGTTTTTAAGCATCAACACAGGAGGTATTTCTGTCAGTAGCACATCTCCAGCGACCTCACCTCCATCGGCCGCGCTAGCTAGTTTTCCGGTGACGAAGGGGATGCGTTGCGACGTAGCGGTGAGGGAGAACGGGAAGCACGAGGACGCGGTGGGGGTGTCAAACTCCTGTCAGACGCTGGGGAGCGATTCCGGGAGCTGCGCGGCCAATACTCGTAGCCAGACGATGCGTGGGCTGGCCACGGGACACCATGGGGCCGTTCGGAGGGCCGTGAAAACTCTGAAGGCTGGCCATACCACGTGTTCATACGCTGGTTACAAAACCGCCATATATGACCCGGGACACCGCAAGAGTAACACACCGGGGGAGGTCGAAACCTTGGTTGTTCGTCGATGAAGCGAATACTGTCATTTTCTCTTGTGTATTCAGTTGGTTCATGGCGGCTGTCATGACGATACATCGGAGGTCGAGAAGGCGTGCGCTGTGCGCGTCGGTCATAGCGTGGAGTCGGAGAGCGTGTTGTCATCCGAGACTGTGGGGCTGCGCTGTACTCTACGGCCGCTGTGCTAACCATCGGTTGCCAAGGGGCCGAACGTTTTGCAGTCATACCCTCACGCGACGTATACATGACATGGTGGTCAGCTGTCAAACGCGAGATCTCATCGCGGCGGGAAAGTTCCTCGCGGACAATCTGTCGGATGGTCGAAGGAAGGTCGAGGCAAGGGCTCGTATCCACACTGGCAACCGTCGTAACGTTTGCCAACCGACCAAACTTTGGCGTAATCCGACGCATCTTGAGCGTTTCAAAAGTTCTGCAATGCCGAATGACGTCGGACACAGAACCTAGGCTTTCTTTACCGATTAGAAAATTGTATACGTCCTCAGCCACTCCTTTCAGCAAATGTCCGACTTTTATCTTCTTCTGACATGCGAGCACTGACCACCTTGCACAGCTTTAAACCTTCTTCTATATACGTGGTGCATGTCTCACCTGGTATAGCTGCGCCCGTTGCGACAATGTCTGCTCAGCACGCTTCTTTTTGGCGACTGAGTCCCCAAAACAGGCCTTGAGCTCTTCAACAAAAAGTTCCCACGTCGTAAGCGCCTCCCCGTGATTCTCGTACCACACGAGTGCGGTGTCGGTCAGGGAGAACACCACATTGGTGAGCTGAGCGGTTGAATCCCACCCGTTGGGCTTGCTCACTCGTTTATAGTGGACGAGCCACTCGTCGGCATCTTCTCCCGCTTTTCCTCCGAAGGTGGGTGGAACTCGGTAGTACGGCACCGGACTGCTCGGCGCTGCCCTCGGAGCGGCTCCCTCTTCAGGCATGGCGAAGATGGTCACGGCAGATGGCGGGAGGCCGGCAAGTCGACGCAGCAGTGACGGTTCCGTTGTTGTGAGCGCTTACCCAGCACCTCCACCACTTTGTTACGCGCAAAGGAGATCGTTTGTAAACCTTACAGATGAAGGGGACCGTTTATTTTAGGTCGCGAAGGTGAGCGCAAGAGCGGCTGGCTGGTTGATGCACTCAGCGTCGTCCTCTTTCTCTTTTCCAACCCGGGACCGCAAGCACGTTCACCGGCCCTCGTTTTCCTCACGCGTAACAATATGTTCGTACTAACAAAAACAATCCGTGGATGACCAGAGAAATTATCCATTTACGCCGTAGGCTAAAACGGGCTAGAAAAACAGAAGAAATCCCTTAGCTTAATTTCTGACCTAAAACACAAGCTTGTTATGAAACTTTCCGATGCCAAAGTTAGATATTTCGGTAAATCATTGCCTGACTTCTTGATAAAGAGCCCAGAAAAATTCTGGCGGTTTTTAGAAGAGGGAAATGCTGTACCGCGTGAAATATTTGTTGACGGTTGCCTCGTGAATGATGCCCCCAAAATTGCTGAGCAGTTTAACCATTACTTCTGTTCTGTATTTACCGCTTCCGAGCACGAGGCAACGCATGATAACTCTCTTCCAGTAATGTCTCCCGATTGTATAACATACGAGGGTGTACTGCGTTTGCTACTTAACCTGAAAACGAAATCCTCAGCTGGTCCGGATAATATTCCGAACAGATTTTTGCGCAGGTATGCCGAACCAGTTGCACATAGTTTGACACATGTTTTCTGTCTTTCCTTCGAAAACTCCTTAATTCCTGATGATTGGCGTACGGCGCGTGTAGTGCCAGTGTTTAAAAAAGGCGATCGTCTGAACGTCGGAAACTACAGGCCTGTTTTTTTAACTTGCACGTCATGCAAGCTATTAGAACACATAGTCGCACATTACGTAACCTCCTTTCTTGAAGAAAACAACTATCTGTCACCTTTCCAGCACGGCTTTAGGAAGCAATTATCAACAACTGGTCACAACAATTCACGAGTTCGCAGCATCGCTTGATACGGGAAATCAAATTAATGCTATATTCTTGGATTTTAGTAAGGCGTTCGACCTCGTCACGCACAGCAAACTAATTTCGAAATTACAAAACATAGGTCTACCTGTTAATTTGATTAACTGGATTCGTTCCTACCTTTCTGATCGTAAGAAATATGTACAAGTGAGCGACTGCGCGTCTAGCGTTCTGCCTGTAGTATCCGGAGTCCCTCAAGGTAGCGTTTTGGGACGTGTTCTTTTTTTAGTAAAAAGCTCGGTTTCTTGAGGCACAAACTAAAAACAGATCGGTCAGAAATAAAACTACTGGCATATAATGCTTTTATAAGACCTAAATTAGATTACGCTAGTGTCGTTTGGGATCCATATCTCAAGAAAGATCCATATCTCAGGAAACTTGAGATGGTGGAACGAAAAGCTGTCCGTTTTATATTTAATGCCTACCAGAGAAATGACTCGCCATCAACGCTCATGGCTAGTAATAATATTCCTGTTTTACAACACCGAAGAGCAGTTGCTAGGCTGAAATTTCTCCACTCACTGTATTTTGGTAAATTTATCATTAAACCTGCAAACTACATAACACACCGAATTTCTAGGCAAACTAGACATACACATACTCTTGAACCCTACTTTGCGCGCACAAATTTTTTCATGTATTCTTTTTTTTCTCCCCTCGGACCACAAATGAATGGAATGCGTTACCGTTGGAAGCATTTTGTGATGGGCATAATCCTGAATTTGAGAGCTCTGTACCTTTCTGTTTGTGACCACACGGTATAAACTGTGCTGTTTTTTCATATTGCGTATTTGTTTGGTTATGCATTGCACTTTTGCTCAATCCTGTTAACTTTTGATTATAATTATGTATTTTACGGTGTTCTACCACTTCCCTACGTTCTTTGTTTCATGTTTTGTGTTCTTTGAATTTTTTTTTGGCAACTGATTTTGTTATGCCCCCCTGCTTGGTCTTTCGACCACAGTATTTTGTAAATAAAATAAATAAATAAAAATAGAAGTTTACCTCATACCGCCACCTATGATTTTAAGAGATCAGGTTGTATCTATCTTTTCCCTGCTTTTTTCCCACCAGTACTCTAATCGTCTCTTGCTTATCTCTACGGCTGATATGTTGATGTTTCCTTCCACTTTAACCCCAAGCGCTTCTGGGAGTACACGTTACCTACGGTTCTCGCTGGGTGGATCCGGTCGCATTCCATTAGGATATGCTGAGTGGTCTCCGGATCTTCACTGCAGCATACACATGCCTCATCTAGTTCCGAATATTTGCTCCGGTATGTTTTGGTCCTTAGGCAACCGGCTCGAGCCTCAAATAGCAAGGCACTGCCCTTTGTGTTATCGTACAGATTTTTCCTTCTATAATTTCTTTTTTCTCATTCTTGTAAATCTCCATTGTCCTTTTTGTTTCCATTATTTGCATCCAATTCACCGTCTCCATTTCTCTCACTTTCTTTCTGATGACTCCTGGTTGTCTATTTACAGTTTCGATTATCCTGTACTTGTCTGCAAACTTTCTTGACCTCTTCCTCCATTCTGTGTCCACGCTTTTCATGTAGAGATACTTGCGCACTTTTGCCGCCCATTTATTTTCATCCATGTTCCTGAGCCTTTCTTCAAAACTAATTTTGCTCTGTGCTTCTCTGAATTCAAAAGAGCCCCAACCCATGTCACCCTGCACTGCCTCATTTGTGGTATTACCGTGGGCTCCCAAAGCCAACCGGCCTACTGATCTTTGGTTAACGTCCAAACCCCACAAGATCTCCGATTTTAAGCATAGAATGGCATTTGCGAATGTTAGCGCTGGCACCATTACTCCTTTCCAGATTCCACGCACCACCTCTTACTTATTGTGGCCCCACAGTGCTCTGTGTTTCATTATTGCTGCATTCCGCTTCCCCTTTATTTTCAGATTATCTTGGTGGTTGCTTGAGTAATTCTTCCCTTCGTTTATGTGTACGCCGAGGTACTTATATTGCTTCACTATGGGCATTGCTTGCTGTTGAATTGACATCACGAAGTTACTCGTCTCGTCATTAAAGATCATAATTACTGATTTCTCTGTGCTAAACTTAAGACCTAGATTTGTCGCTGCATTCCCACAGATATTCGCAAGTATCTGTAAATCTTTTTTATTGTCCGCTAGTAGCACAATGTCGTCTGCGTACATCAGTCCAGGGACCTTCTGTTGCACCATTTTGTCCATTACGCATGTAGGATAAATGAAAACCTAATTCCCTGTTTTCCAGTCGTCTTTCTATACCCTTGACGTAAAGCGTGAACAACAATGGTGACAGAGGGCATCCTTGCTTCAATCCTTGGTGAATTCCCACCACTTCATTTCCTTTTTGACCTTCCCATACCACTTGTACTTGGTTGTCTCTATATATCTCCCTCAGCAGCTCCACGAAATCGTCATCTATGCCTTCGTATTGAAGAATATCCCACAACAATTCCCTGTCTACGTTGTCATAAGCTCCTTTAATATCTAGAAATGCTATCCATAAAGGTATTTTCTGAGCTACTGAAATCTCTATGCACTGAATTAGCACAAACATATTGTCTTCTAAGCGTCTGCCTGGCCTGAACCCATTCAGTAGTTCCCCGAGTACATCGTTGTTCTCCACTCACTTCGACAGTTTTAATTTTATGGCTTGCATTGCCATTCTATATATCACCGACGTTACTATAACTGGCCTGTACGAGCTCGTCTTATCCTTATCTCCTTTGCCTTTGTAGATGAGATTCATCTTGCTTTCACGCCATCCAACGGTAATTTTCTTTGGTCTAATCACTTGCTCTATGGCATTAGTCGGCAGTGCCTTGCTTTTTGGACCGAGGTTTTTGATTAGCTGTATTGGGATTTCATCGGGTCCTGCTGCCGTGTTCTTAGGGACATATTCTGTTGCATTTTTCCAGTAAAAGCTTTCTATGCTAAATTTTGATCTCTCTGGACTCTCTGCTGTTGCTGGATCTGTTGTCGGAACTACGATTTTTCTCGTGCCGAAGTTATTCCTAATAACGTCTGTGGTGTAGCGCAGCGCATCGTCTCCTTCGTAGATGTTATCGTCTTCATCCCTTATAGCCGTTTGCGAGTTTTTAGTTGGAGCTCCGAGTGCTTTTATATGGTTCCAGAATTTTTGGGACCGCATTTCGCAGCGCCCTCTACAACGGCGCCGACCGAGCTGTAACCGAGCGGAACATAATCTGGACGCGAGCGAGCGGCGCTTTCGCGCGCGTTGTGGGGAGAGTGTCAGCACCCTTTTTTATTATTTCGAAAGCTTGCCCTTAGGCATAATACAAAGTATATCAAAAATACACGAACAGACTTGACTCATGCAAAGAATCTAGAAGTGAACAATGATGCGGTCCATGGATCCATCGTTCAAGGTCGGGTGGGCGGCCAGGCCGAAGGCCTGTTGCCCGTTGGTGGCGGAGACGGCTTAGTTGAAGTCCTGGGAACGTCCATAATAGGTGTGCCACTGTCACATTTTGAATCGTAGTGTCACAAAATGGGCACGATGTATCATAGGCACCGTGGTACTGTTGTGCCCAGAGAGCGGTCACAGACGGGGTGAGTGCGACCCCGACACGCAGCCTCCGTAACATAACCTCCTCTCGGTGGGTTAACCCACCAGGGAGGTCTGACCCACACGGATGTATAAGAGCTCGTGTGGTACGTCGGAGGTTTTCTTTTTCCCGGATCAGTTGTCCGCAGGCGTCTTCAGGAAAATGCGGAAGTGGGTACGTCATGTTCTCATGGTGGGTTGCCAAATCTGCTTCAAGTAGACCCTGCAGGGCTGATCGAGGCACCCACTGAACGCGTATCACTTGAGCGTTCGCCTGGCGAGGAACGGGGCTATGCAGACGACCAAGAGGCTTATTGTCACTCAATTGTACCCTGTTCCAGGGAGCTACATCGGGTGTCGTAGAAGCTGGGTTGTCTATTTCATGTCCCCATGTACCGGGCAAGTGCAGCAGCCGAGCATAGCTTCGATGGCTTAAAGGGCAACTCCGGCGATTTTTTGACCCCGTCAAGCTAATAAAATGTTTGGGTTCCAGAGACCCTCCTGTGACGTGCCTGATAGGAGAATTGCTCCGCAAATTCGAAAATAATTTTAAATAAGCAAAAAAGCACAAGAACGAAACCTGACCAAGCAGTCGAGCGAACCTCTGCGTGTGACGTCACGAGTGTACCCCCGGCGGGAAAGGCGCGCAACGCATGCCGGTCTCGGCCGCGGGGCGAACGAAACCGGCGAAGAGCAGACGCTCAGCTTATTCGTGACCGTGCCGGACCTTCGGGGACCTTCGGGTGACATTGTAAGCTGCACCACCTATTCGGATCTGTCAAACAGTGACAGTTATGATTCAGACGAATTCAATGGCGACGAATCGCCGTCCGCATTCGACCCGCCACCACTATAGAGCCAGCGCCCATGCGCAACATATTGCGCTGCAACATGAAGACCAAGGGTAGCCCTGACCACTGATTGTTATACGTGCAGCTTGCTATTTTAGGTGTATTACCCCTTCTCAGGGAACCGATTCGCATGCTCACTGTAAAACGTGGAGCACGAGTTTCCGCATTTGTATCCCGCAAGAACGCCGCTGACTTTCCGAAGCACCGACCGGTGCATTTGTTTACATCGGCAGGTATACAGCGACCACTCGTCGTTCGCATGGGATAGCCGCTCATCGGTGACATCAATTAATGTCAAAACATGTCAAAACATGCAGATTTTGTGCATGTAAGCACCGTTACATCACTCTGGGTCACGCTGACATGAGCGACCATACACCTTCGAAAACAGCGAGTGGGAGACCGTATAGTATAGGGAAGCGTTGTTGTGCAGCCTGCTTATAATTCTTATTATTCTCTTCATGCACACAATTAGTGTTCCGTAAAGTAGACATAGATTAGGAAATTTCGCGTATGATCGTTCATTTAGAGAACGCATAGTTTTCTCGCGGAAACGCCGATGTCATGAAGTATGACATCGTTGGCAGCTGAACGAGACGGTTGTTTATTTACGCATGCTGTATCGAAGGCCGGGGCCTCCGCTTGCTACCCATTTGGGATACGAGGCAAACAGTGCACCTCGTACGCTAAATAATGAGTCAGCATAACAATAGGTAATAATACACCCATGGATGTGCGCAGTCACATTTCATTTAGGTAAGCGCCGGCGAGGCGAGTGCGACTGGCCGCATTCGAGAACGTGGCAACGTATATATACGGTATTGATTGCGCGTCGTGTCGTCGCTTCTAGGTTTTTGCGTGTGCACTGTACGAAATGAGGAATGGTTTATTTCAAATCGGTATGGTCAAAACTGAACTACAGAAGCAGTTTTTCTTATTCTAATGGCTTAATTAGCTTCATATCAGTCGGTCTGGTCCGCCAGCAGCAGACGCACGAACTCGGCCACTGTGATAGGCTTAACCTCGGCTGAACGCGATCGGCATCGGCTCAAACTGTGTTTGCGGATGGCGAGGGCTGAAGTTCGCGCAGTCAACAACGCATCACCGCTTGCCACCCCCCATCACTTGCCCGTCCACAGGGAACGCAACTTCTCGCTACAGCAACATCTCACGCCAAGCACTAGCTCACGATCGTCGACTCTTGCACGCTCTCGTCGCTCTGTCCTCTGCATGATCCCGGCATGCTCTGCGTGGAACACTCCTGACGTCATACACAATGTGGTCTGTAACTGAGGAGTAGGTAAGGTAGGGTGTTCGAGGCAAATAATGAAATTTATTTGTAAAAAAATTGTGCAACTCTCAAGCCTACTTTTTTCAGGACATGACGGAGGTATTCAGAGGAACATACCCAGCGACTTTCATCGACATCCGTTGACGTCGAAAAATCACCGGAGTTGCCCTTTAAGGGCGCGCGTGCATCGACGCTGGTGCACCAGTTCGTCAAGGGTGTTGAGTTGGGACTCGGGCTGTAAGGTTGGCAGCGGAGTTGGACGTGGCAGTCCCGTTATGGCACGCATTGCTTCATGATTAATGGCCTCAAGGCGAGCCCATTCTGTTTTCGTGAAGTGTTGAAACTGGGCTCCGTAGACGAGTCGTGGTTGCAGTACGGAACGGACAAGAAGGCGAGCCATGTCGGTGCGCGCTCCGCCAGATTTCTTCGCAATCTGACGTATCAACTGTATCATTTCTGCGGTTTGTTGCTTTACCTTCTTGACCTATGGTCCCACACATCCGGAGGCATCCATTTCAAGGCCGAGTGCACGGAGAGTTGAAGCCTCGTGTAGTGGCTGCTGATCCAGATTTAACAGAAGAGGCCGGAGTACCAGTAGACGGCGCCCATACTTGTTCGCTGCTGACATGTACGTTGTCTTGTCTTTGGAAATTTCCAGCCCTATCTGAGCACACCAGTTGTGTGTTACGTTCAGGGCCTCTTAAAGCGCGTGTTCTTGGCGGCAGATTTCAGGATGAACTGACCAAACGGTGATGTACTCTGCATAAATTACGTATTGTGCGTTACGTATCGTCGCTAGCTTCCAAGCTAGAGGAAGGAAGGTGATGTTGAAAAGGACTGGTGTGAGCACAGATCCCTGTGGGACACCCCGATGTGCGACAAACTGACCTGCTGCGTGGCCAGCCAGGCGAATGGAGAAGGTGCGAGCGTGCAGGAAGGCTTGGACGCATGAGCAGACACGGCTAGGGAAATGAAGCCAATGGAGAATTCGAACAATTGCTTCGCGACTCACATGGTCATACGCTTTGCGGATGTCCATTGCCAGAATAGTGAGAATTCTTCGGGAGCGGCCTCCGATGAGAACCATAGAAGAAAGGTACTCAAGGCCATCCTCGGTGCCCAGATTAGGACGGAACCCAATTTGGCCAGGATGATACCAGGAGTATCGCTCGAGCCACCATGTAATACGTGTCGCGAGCATACGCTCCATCAGCTTGCCTAACGTTGAGGTTAGCGCTATTGGGCGCATATACGCGATATTGTCCGGGGGCTTTCCGGGTTTGGGAATAGGGACCATTTCTGCATGACGCCAAGAATCAGGAATGGCTCCTGTAGCCCAAGCTTCGTTTATGGCACCCAACAGCACATCGAGAACCTTGCCTTCCGTGTTTTTATACAGTTCATACGGTATGCCATCCGGTCCTGGTGCCTTGATTGGCTTCCACAGGTCCATTGCCGCTAAATATTCCGCCGTATGTAGTGAAGACAGCTTGTATACCCTCGATGTCGGCGAGCGTAGGCGGCGTGCCTGCGTCCGTGGGAAGGCTGTTTTGAACAACGAAAGGAGGCAGTGCTGTGTCCAAAGCAGGAAAAAAGGTGTGGGCGACCGTTTCGGCGAATACTGCTGGTGTCTGGCCAGATGCTAACAGCGCGCAGGCTGCAGGTTCTGGAGGCCGCCGGCCGCGTTCCATTACACGGAAGGTGCGCCAAATAGAGGCATTGGACGACGAAGGGCCGAGGGAAGAGCACCAGTCCATCCAGCAGCCACGTTCTAAGCGGTTTTCATGGCGCCGAGCTACTGCAGTAAGGTGCTGGGCCTCCAACCGGGGGGAATTTGATGAAGGGTCACGGATGAAAGCTCTGCTTGGCGGCGCGACGCCCAGAGACGCAGAAGTTGCAAATATGGAGCGGTTCGCGATTCATCCACCCACGAAGTACGGGTTGCGCCGCATTTACGACGCAGCGCTCAACTGAAATGTCGTTTCAGGTGCTCCTGGTGGTATTCTTGGGTCGACCATCGCCTGCCGGCTCGGTGGGACTGGTCGAAACCAACGTTACCACTTGGCTGCATCATCGCATCATCACCGTCCGTCACCGACACTGCTGCAAGATAACCGGAGTTTCGGCTGGCAACATGGGACCCAGTCAGCTGACGATCGGATAGAAATAGACGGATCCTTCATCGGCGCAACGGGCCACGACGCCGCATTTACGGCGCAGCGCTCGACTGAAATGTTGTTTCAGGTTAGTTACTACGAGACCAAGTGTTACCGTGATAACGATGTATGCTTATTCGCGGTGTCGTGGCCACCCGATTTTCTGAAGCGTGCTCGTGAGTTTGTTGTGTATATTTGGCGCCTTTATTATGTTGCGGTGATATGACGAAGGCCCAGGAAGAAAAGCTTGATTCTGTATTTTCAACAGTTCAGCGCCTTGAAACTAATAACGCAAGCCTTCAAGAATCAATAACCAAGGTATTACAGCTTCATGTCTTGGTCAAAAGTGACCTGGAATCCCTGACTAATCGAGTTGTCGAACTCGAGTCAAAGGTTCAGTCAATGGCCTTGCTTAAGCTACCCAACAATTGTGATGCAAACCTTTCGCAAATTCAACACACGATTGATGACCTGCAATCTAAAGTTCAGCTGGTAACCACTTCATCGCCACCCTCTAGCAATGAATGCATTTCAAAAATACAGGACAAGGTTGACAATTTGGAAAATCGATCTAGAAGGTCAAGCATTTTATTTTACGGCCTAACTGACTCGCAACAAAATGAAACCTGGGAATCTTCAGAGCGCCTTGTTACAGAATTCTGCGAAAACCAGCTAGGAATCACAATCACTTCAGTTGCCAGGGTTAATCGATTGGGTCGTTTTTCTGCAGAAAAGAAAGCGACCCATCATTGTCAAATTTTTTAATGATAAAGAAGTAGAAAGTGTACTAAGCCGCGGCTATAAACTGAAGAACATAGCTTTCAGTATTGGCCGCGACTACTCACAGGATGTGCGATACAAACGTCCCAAGTTGTGGCAATACGGAAAAGCAATACAAAAAGATGGTGACCGCATGAGACTTGTGTTTAACAGGCCAGTGTTAAACAATGACACGTACATCTGGAGCACTGATTCAAACGAAGCAGTTTGTTTATCCCAGGGTTCGTCAGCTTGACAAAGTTGTACTAACTTCCCTACGGCTGTGGCCCGCTTATCTTCGTCATCATGTGCAGAGAAATCGCGCAGCTTCACCTTTCTGTACACGAACATCAGAAGCGTGATACCTAAACATATCGCTCTTTCGTCACTTATTGACTCAAGCTCGGCGTGCCTTGTAGCTCTTACGGAAACATGGTTGGATGACACGTATCCTGATAGCAGTATACTTGTCGCATCATCAGAATTCAATTTCTTTCGCTGTGATCGCAAGCAAAGAAGAGGTGGTGGTGTGCTCATTGCGGTGAAAAAAGATTACGTTGTTTCGCCTGTCAATATCGCCACGTTCCTTGAGTGCGTCATCATCTGTATTCACTGTAGAACGAAGGGAAATGGTACTGTAATCGCTGGAACTTTTTATCGGCCGCCAAATAGCACTTATTTCTCAAGCGAATTTCATCGTGTGATAAGCGAAGTCTTGGCAATGTTTCCTAATTCCGTGCTAATTATTTTTGGTGATTTCAGTTTTCCTTGTATTAATTGGAACGCTCAGTCTGTTCCAGCTTCGCAAACTGAAGCGCGTGATTTCCTTCATGCATGTCTAGACTTTTCATTAACACAACTCATTACAGACCCCACGCGCTCTTCAACCACGTCAGCCAATATCCTTGACCTCATTCTGACTAATGACCCCGCCTTCTGTTCGCATATTGCTCTTCTTGATGGCTTGTCCGATCATGTCATCATCACTGGTCAACTGACGCAAACGCCAAACAAAAAGAAAGTTACGTCTAAGCTCATACCTTGCTATAAAAAAATTGCCCGCCAATCCACCCTGTGAAGGTGGTTGGAAAGCGAAGCTTTTTACGCCACCCTCACGGTGACTGCGGCGCACTTGATATTTCACACACTACAACGTAACTTTAACCACGGCCTTTATTATTATTTACTTCACAACAATGTTCAGATCGTGGTTTTGGCACGTAAAACCCCATAATTTAATTTAAAAATTTTTAATTTTCACAACAATGTTCACTACTGCTTTATGATCGGTGTGATATACACTCAAATTTTCAGTTTTCACTGTAGTTATATTCTTTGCCAAGGTTAAATCAATGCACGTTCCGGGAATGGTGGTTGATTGTTTTGCATTGGTGAAGCACACGAGTGCTAACTCTTTCCGTGGTCTACCCATAGTGGGGTCGTCTAGAAAATGAACCGAAGCAGTTACTAGGCTGGAAGGGTTTCGAATGACGTCAACCCTCTTTCAAGCAGCTGCATAAGCTTTGCAACAACTGCAATCTAATCTTACGAACCGCGCCGAGCCTGTTTTCATTGTTTGCCCGCAGCCCTTATCATCCATCATGTTGGCTCATTACTTTGAAGCTTGTTTTTGTGGTTGTTCTTGCGAAAAGGAGTGCTTAGTTGTACGCTGAATGCCTGAATTCAAGTAAGCTATACTGCTATACCTGCAATTGTTAGCGGTTCGTCGGGATCGTTTTTTGATTACAACGACGGACACGACAGAACCCTTGGCTGGTAGAAGTACAAAGCTTCGCTTTAAAAAAGCTGACTATGCAAGTATCAATTCGGAGTTGTCATTGTTTACCGACCAATTTTTAGAGGACCATTTTTCACGAACAGTTGAAGAAAACTGGGTTTTATTTAGGGATACATATTGTAGACTAATTGAGAGGTACATACCAGTTATTACTATAAAATGCAGCAACAACACACCTTAGTTTACTAATCAACTCAAACGTCTCAATAACAAAAAGAAGCGTCTCTATCGACACGCGGACAAAGACAGACAGTCTGTATCATGGAAACGATATGAAAAATGCGATGCCCAGTACCAATCCCTGCTTAAACACGTCGGAATTTTTTTCGTCATGACTTAGCATCGATGCTTATCGCTAATCCGTCACACAATAAATCCGATTTACTATCCAGATGTTATTCTCGCAGATTCAAATGGCGAGGTTGTTCCGGACTTTATGTGTACGCAGATTCTAAATGACACGTTTTCCTCAGTGTTTAGTCATGAAGATATGACTACGTGTCCTACACTGGACGCACTTTCTGATGTGGGCATGTCTGAAATAGTAATTGACGAAGTAGGTATTTTTTCTTTGGTGAGCCGACTAAAATTATCATCTGCGTGTGACCACAATGGATTCAATCACAACATTCTTAAAAAGACAGCTGAAGGACTGCCGCGTATACTCTCCGCAATATTTTCACAATTCTTGTCCAACTCGAGCATTCCTAGCGATTGGCGACTGGCTAAGGTCATTGCAGTGTTCAAGTCCGGCGAGCGTTCTTCACCCCTCAACTACAGACCCATATCTTTAACAAGTACAATCTGCAAGCTACTAGAACACGTCATACACTCGCAGGTTATCAATTATTTGGAAGAAAACAACTTAATTTTTAAGTATCAGCATGGTTTCCGCAAGGGATATTCGTGCGACACTCAGTTAGCTGGCTTTATTGATGACCTCCATTCATCCATAGATGCTGGTATTCAGGTCGACGCAATATTCCTTGGTTACTCGAAGGCATTCGACCGTGTTCCACACCATCGTCTTCTGACAAAGTTGGCAAGGTATAGCATTCATCCTCTATAGTTCTCGCATGGATTAAAGACTTCTTATCTTGCAGGATGCAGTTCACATCGGTAAACAATTTTAACTCTTCATGTGGCAAGGTGACATCAGGCGTACCGCAAGGCAGCGTTCTTGGGCCATTACTCTTTCTTGTTTTTATTAACGATTTACCAGACAGCGTTTCATCCAGAATCAGACTTTTCGCAGATGACTGCGTAATTTATCGTAATATTTCTTCTGTAGTTGATCAAGAGGCTCTTCAAACTGACCTTAACGCTGTAAGCGCTTGGTGCGATACTTGGTTAATGTCACTAAATCTCTCAAAGACTAAATTTATGTCTTTTACTAATCAAACTACTAGACTTCAGACTTCCTACGTATTAAACGACACTAACGCTGAGTTTGCTTCTAGTTATAAGTACCTAGGGATCCGGTTCTGCAGTGATCTTACGTAGAAGAGCCACATTGAAACCATGGGCATCCCCTGCACTGAAAATGAGGTTCTTGACGAGAGTATGCAAAAGATTGCAACATTCTTGAATGTTGATCTTGTTGATGGAGACATTGATACCATTCATCGTGTGCGTACAAAGGGTGATGGACCAGCCAATGTCATTGTCAGGTTTAATTCACGCCGAAAGCGCGACATGATCCTACAAGCCGCAAGAAAAAAAAGACCAACAACAGCAGTGCTTGGTGCGGAAAAAGCTCAACCGCTGTACGTGAACGAACATCTATGCCCCGAATATAAGGCACTACTCGCCAAGGCTATCCAAATGAAGCGAGAGCAAAAGTGAAAATTCACCTGGATATCGGATGGCAAAGTACTTATGCGGAAGACAGATAATTCTAGGGTCATCACCCTTACAAGTGAAGAAGATTTAGCCCAAATAGTGTGATCCCATATATTTGGGCTGCCTGACAGATGCAATCTTTACATCAAAATGGCTTACACATCAAGGCAAATTGATGACCTTTGTTTGAACAAAAATGTGACCATATTTCACTGCAACATACGCAGTTTAAGAAAAAACGTAAACCTGTTGACCTCATTTCTGTCGGTACAAAACTTTTTGTATGACGTCATTGCAACAAGTGAAACTTGGCTTTTGAGCAATGAAATCATAGATATTCCAGGGTACAGATTAATATCCCGCCCACGTGTGTCACGTTATCGAGGAGGCGGTGTTGCCCTTTTTGTGAAAAATAATCTCGATTTTACAATACTGCCTTCGATTACATTCTCTTCCTGCGATATTGAAGTGCTGTTTGTAAAAATAGAAACCGGTTATATTGTAGGCGTGGTCTATCGACCTCACAACGCGAGCCTTGGCAGTTTTCTCAATAAATTGGAATCAATTTTATCTTGCTTACGAAACTGCCAAGCTACGCAGGTTGTAATCGTTGGTGACGTGAACATTGATGTACTTAATCCAATACACAAGGATTATCCTTACCTCCTTAAATCGTTCAATTTCCGAAATTTAATATGTCAACCAACGCGTGTAACAAGCACTACGGCTACTGTAATTGATCATGCATTGACGAACATCGAGTCTGGAATTGAAAGTGGAGTGTACAATCTACCTCTTTCAGACCATATGCCTATCTTCACGGCATTCAACAGCCAAAGTCTAAAGAAAAAAGATGACGGGAGGCTTATAACTAGAATAGATTATAAGAAGTTTAGAGATGAAATCCTTGAGGCCGACTTTGAACAAGTGTACAATGATAATGTACACAGAGTTTTCCAACTTAATTCACTCGATTAGCTGTTTGATAAATGAGTGTCGCAGTACATACACTCGAAGTTCTTATAATCAGCCTATCTGTCCATGGATGACGACACCAATTTTGGAAATACTTAAAACAAAAGAATACTGGTATAACAAATGGAGGCATAATAGGAGTAATGCTTACTACTTAAGTCAGTACAGAACATTTCGCAACAAAGCGGTGTCCATGATGAGGGTCCGAAAGAGATATTTTAATGCGCAACGTATCAGTCAAGCTGCCGGCGATTCCAAACAATTGTGGCGAATAGTAAATGAGGTTACGGGTAGAAATACAAAAAAGTGTGTTTATCCTCCCACTGTCGTTGCAGACACTGTTGAAGACTTAACACTTATTTTACTAGTGTAGGTCCAGCACTAGCCGCTCAACTGCCACAACTAAATAGTGAAGCTCTCTTCCCGCTCCTAATCCAGTAGTAAATTCATTTATTCTAGGAGAGATAGACCTCAGTGAAATCGTTTCAAACATTTTAAATACACCTAACAATAAAGCGTCAGGACCCGACGGCATTTCTGTAAGGGTACTAAAGGAAAATATTGATATCCCAGGCCCAGTTTTGTGTCGAATGTTCATTCTATTACACAAGCAAAGTATCCAAATTCCCTAAAAATTGCCAAAGTCATTCCAATCCATAAAGAAGGTGATCCGTCTGACCCTTCAAATTATAGGCCAATCTCTGTTTTAAGCATAATCAACACTGTTTTTGAAAAAAATTATATCGAATCGGATGGAAATATTCCTTGAGAAGTACAATGTGCTCTGCCATCAGCAACATGGCTTCAGACCTCGTTTTTCAACAGCTACTGCAGTCATCACGTTAACGCAAAATATAAATATGTCTTTGCAACTAAATAAACTAGTAGCTGTCGTCTTGCTAGATTTAAACAAAGCATTCGACACAGTGGATCATTGCATATTATTGGCCAAACTTAAACACTGTGGGTTTCGAGGCCAAGTATTCGACTTTTTATCAAGTTATATGCAAGATCGATCTCAGGTTGTGAAAAATCAATAACATAACTCCTTCAAAACAAAATATTGTTACTGGAGTCCCTCAGGGCTCCGTATTATGTCCGCTTCTTTTTTCTTTGTATATAAATGACCTGCAACAAATTATAGACTAGGCAGAAATATTGATGTACGCAGATGACACATGCATTATAGTAACTGCGGATAATATTGCAGAACTTAGTCATAAGGTGAATCTAGAGTTAAAGAGAATTTCTGACTGGTTCTTGGCTAACAAATTAACAATTAACACAAAGAAAACAAAATATATTGTTTTTCAGTCACGCTTCAAAATAGTAGATACTATACTCGCGGACAACTTTCTGTGGCAATGAAGGGAAAGCTACGGAGGCAAAGCGCGCACAATACTACCTTTAAACATACATATAAATAACATCCCATTGTATCAGACAAGTTCTTACAAATACCTTGGGGTAATTTTTGATAAACACCTGCAATGGGAAGATCACATAAACAGCGTCTGCTCTATATCAGCATCTGGTTGCTGCGGCTTAACTCTAGCCCGCGAGTACTTTGACACCTCAGTTTTAAGACTTATGTATTTTGCTTTTATTGAAAGTCACTTGAGGTATTGCATCGACTCGTGGGGATGGGCGTATAAAACCATAATAAATCCGATTATTAGGCTCCAAAAACGCGCAATTAGAATTATGTCTCATTCTAAGAACTACGATCATACGGCCCCATTATTTCACCAATATCGCATATTACCATTTGACTACTTACGTCAACAGAGCATTTCATTATGTGTGTATAAGGTTGTTAGATTCAAGCACCCGTTCAGCTCATCAATATTTTACTCAACTTCGCGTTGTACAAGAAATGTAACTGCAGGTCATTTTAATCTCGCACCATGTAGCAATGTATACGGAGAGCGTATGCTACAGTTCACAGGCATTAAAATTTGGAACGTACTACCAGTGGATATCATTAATTCCTCGAACTTCCCTAGTGCTCTGAAACAATATTCTCTTTCTTTGTTAAATACAGAGTAAATCATGAATTCCTTGATAGATCTTTACAAAGCTAGATGAATTACATTTCTTAGACTATTTTCTACTTATTCTATGTAATTATTGTTACGCGAATGTGTTGTTTTATTATGCATTGAAATGTCATATTCTCGTTTTACTCATTATGTACGTATTGATTTTCAAAAATTGTATGCCTTATCAACCAGTTCAGTACTAATCGATTTTGTTTCGCATTTTTGTGGGATACGTAAAAGAAATTGACATCATAGTGTACATCCTTAAATTGAGATAGGTATTCTCCTGTATTTGAACTGTGCCCCTTACATTGTTCTGTGATACTCTGATGTATTGACTTACTTTTAGTTGATTTGTGAAATGACAATCAACAACTTTGTATATACAATTACTATAGCTCTTTTTTATTCCTGCTGTGCTAGGATTTCCTTTATATTTTTTTAATCTGACCTTCAACTAGCCTTCGGCTACAGGTCCGACAAGTGTTTGTTACTTGTGGATAATAATCTGGAAAATAAACATCTTCTTCTTCATTCTAGCATCTGCTAACCGCTGTCTGGGCCTCATCAAACGTAGTCTAACACACGCCTCACCCCACATTAGGAAACTAGCATACACTACATTAATTCGACCAAAGGTTGAGTACGCGTCGGCGTTATGGGACCCAGAACAAGAGTACCTTGTTAATGATATTGAAGTTCTACAAAATCGTGCTGCGAGATTTATTTTTTCTGACTATTCACGAACAACTAGCGTCACACAGTTAAAACAGCGTGCTGAACTCGAGAGTTTGTCAGTTCGTCGCAAACTAGCACGCTTAACACTCTTTCATAAGCTTTATCACCACCCGTTCTTTCATGAAGAGTTTTTTTCATACCCCATCCGCTATACTCCCTCGTCATGATCATCCTTTCAAACTAAAACGCGTTTTTTGCCGCACATCACGATACGCTAATTCGTTCATACCACGCACTACAACCGAGTGGAATAACCTGCCATCTGACATTGCAACAGAACTCGACTTTAATCAATTTCAGAAACTTGTTCGGTCGTATCTTATGCCCTAAATGTTCTTCAACCGTGCTCTCCCTGTTATCACTCTCCCTGTTTTTTCCCTCTTCTTTTCTAGGTTTTTATATTTTCTTACACTTAAAAAGAACTGTTTCGTAGTGCTAAATTTCAGTGTTTTGCATTGTATAACCATTGCATTGTTCTGCATTACACAAAAGAAAACTTTGACACAAGTTGGGCTTATACGATGTGTTTTTTTTTGTTTAGATGTTTTATTTCTATTTGCGGAGTGTGATTGCCATTAATGTTTTTCGCCTCTCTTTTTTTACCTTGTATATTGCTTTAAAGTTATCTTTCACGATGTTGCATTCCTCCCTATGTAATATCCTCCAACTGAGGGCCTTTAGGGTATACTGAAATAAATAAAAAAAACTAGTGCCGCACTAAGACAATGGGACGGGTCCTGCATGAAGCTGGATACAGTGCTTTCCGATACCGCCCTATATCGATCCCAGTCCACTACTCGGCACAGCCGGCGAAGGCTGCCTGTTCCGCCCGAAGGTAAGCCAAGGTGAATCGGATGGTGGTCACTTCCCCAGCAGTCGGGTTCACATGACCACGAGACGGTCGTCCTTCCTAGCCACCAAGACAGGTCCGGCAAGTGTGGCGGCGCGCGAGGGTGGTCCCGCCGACGAGTAGGCACTGACACATTATTAAGCAGCGTGAATTGGGCGTCTATAAATGTGTCCAGCACACACGTACCACGCGCACTGGAAATGGCGTAACCCCATGTGGTGTGGGGCGCGTTAAAATCCCCTGCTACCCTAATGGGGCAACCAGGATGTTTCTGTCGTAGGTGCACCAACCAGCCGAGACACAACCGAGCCGCACGACCACTGTAGGGGCGTGCATAGTACGAAACGATGATAACGTCTGTGCGTTGGAGACGAACCAATACAGTGACGACTTCTTGCCATAAAGTGCACCACCGTGAAAGATCAACACGGGTCTGATAAAGGGTGAATCGTACATAAACGGCAGCCTTTCCTGGAGGGACATCAGGCGTAGCACTCCTACGGTCCAGCATTGAAGGCGATGAGTATGCCACAAACCCTGAAATGGGTGGCAGGGCGTTAGTTTCTTGAAGCAGTAGAGCCCAAACACGCAGTTTCCCATATCTGAGACGCTGGCGCAGGTCTCCGACCTTTCCGGCGATGCCGGGGCAGTCCCCTGTAAAATGCCTTCTGGCGCACTTGAAGACGTAGCAGCCATCACAGGTTGAGGTTGGCCACTAGAATCGACGTGAGATGCTGGAGCTGTTGCGCAACGAAGCGCAAGAGTTCTTGGGGTGAAAAAGACTGTGACATAGATGCTGGGTTAACCACGTGAGCAGGAATGGACGTCAACGTCGATCGTGATGCCCGCGCTCCGTCATGACGACGCTGGAGCAGTGTACGGCGTTCCTTGAGACGCTGGATTACCTTTTCGAGAGTGGCGAGGCGAGCGTCGATCTGGAATTCTTCATTCGCCAAGGGAGGCGGCGTGTCTTCTATAGATTGTGATGCCCGTTGCCGTTGTGGTCGCGAAATGGACGCCCTAACGGCTGCGCCATATGTAGGTTTGGCCGCGTCACTTGTCGCTGTACTTGCTGCTGTCACCTGGCTAGCGTCTTCTTCCAGCGATGCTAGAATGGCGTAACGGTTGTACACAGGGACTTGTTTCATCGATGGACCTTGAGAGGTGCTTGGTTGCTGCCGAGAGCGGCGTTGTCGAGCTTTCTAAGTAGCTTTCAACTTCATAAGGCATGTCGGGGAAGTGATGTCATGATCATCTGTTTGGCATAGGCCGCATTGAAAGGATGCTGATGGGTCAGGCTCCATGTTGTCGTACTTAGGTGGAAAGGGGCACGATGACTTCATGTGTCCCTGTTTAAAGCAGGAGTAGCAGTACACAACGGAGGGTTTGAATGGGCGCGGGCGCAATACCCAGCCGTAGTACAGGATACGTTCAGGTGGGGAATTAGGACCCTGAAGCGTGATTAGGCATCGTACGACCGCTACCTAGGTAGCGAGCAGCGACGACCCTGTGCGTAGGACATGATAGTTCCTGCAGGAGCCTTTCAGGTTCTTCATGGTCAGCACCATTAACCACATAGCTCTCGAAAGTGTCCAAAACTTTGCCGTCCGTGTTTTGTTACATACAATTACTCGCGTGTAGCCATTGCGTCTTCTATAAAATCATCGCTTGGTTTATCTTGTCGCCGTATGCATCTCACTTGAGTTTGTTTATTAGGATTTATTTTATTACTCCCGCTGCTTAAAGGACATATTTTTCTACCTCCCACCTACGTTTCTTCTCGCAGCGACCACGTTTGAAGCTTTCTTGCTTATGAAAAGAAGAAAAAAAAAAACTGCCCGCTTTTTTATGTAATGCCTTCGGGCTTTTACACTATACTAACATAATTAAGCAAATTAATATGGCGAACTTGAACGAGATCCTTGTACTCGCTTTTTGGACTTCACTTGTATGTTATGCGCCGCTTAAGGTATTGTCGCGAGGTTTCTTAGATACGGCTGCCGCTGCTTTGTGTCTATTCATTTCTTTTTCGAAGAGGGAGGTTGTATTATTTAACTAGAAGCAAGAAATGCATGGGGGCATGTTAGGAAGTGATGCTGTGCGCCGGACTACCCCCTTGCGCACACGTTGTCTTGTGCTACCGTTCTCCTGGGATAAGCAGCGCAAAAAATAATGAAAAAAAAAAACATTCATCGATCACTTTGAGTTGTTCTACAGGCCCATTTGTCATGTTTTACATTTCAGCTATAATATAAAATAAAATCAGCGCAAGTGCTACTGCTCGTTCAGCCACAGCAGCTTCTGCAAAAAGAAAAAAACAAATAATAATAATAAAAAAAAACGTGCGCGTCTCGTTCTTCACTACTATCAGGCGAAGTGACGTCTAAACACCAAGAATGCGTCTCACTCTCACCACGTTTTCCCTGCGTCCCCTCGCTTTGCAGTGTCGAAGGTATGCACGGTCTATTATGCGCACAGCCGAGCCTGCGCTGCTACTTTGAACCGGATGGGTGCACAAAGAAGCGTGAATGCCCTGTCAAATTTGTTGCTCCCTGCGCGGACCTCGCCCGCTGCCAAAAAACAAAAAAAAAAACAACAACAAAAAAAAAAAAACATGGTGACTCTCGGTCTCTCGGAGGACGAGGGACCCGTACACATTCTGCTTCTGCCTGTTAGCTGTCGTTGCCCACATTGCTTGCACCATGTTTTGCTTGCGAAGCATGCATCAACTTGACCAGCAACGTGTTCAGTACCAGCGGCTTGACCTTCGCCACTGCAAGCTTGGTTCCACACTGCTGTCGGGTGAAACATGAACAACTAGCCAAACGTCGGAAAAACTGCATTTACTGCGAAATAAACTCTATTATCGCAAGGTAAGTACAATTGTCTTATTTTTATTCTCAAGTATAGTGCTTGAACTCAGTGCATTGCCTAATACGTGTCTTTTCTTTTTTTTTTTTTTTACAGAGATAATGTACGGCCACTTTTTACTACGTACGTAGACGGTAATGCACCGCTTCAGCGTCAGCTGAAACGCACTGTCTGTTTGAAAACACGCAGCACGGCACATTTCGGCTAGTACACTCAAGAAGACCAAAGTTGGATTGTCGTAATTCCTTACTCAGGAAGTACATTCTGCGAGCTGACTGGTATTCAGAAGTTCCTGCAAAACTATAATATGTTGTATTTTACCTTGCTTATGCCTTTATCATGAAATAATGCACCCTTTCGTTGCTACCTCTGTTCTAAAAGCTTACGCATTGCCAAAGGCTAAGCACAGCTACCCACAATCACTTACGAGAAGTCTTGTGATGAAGGCATTATTCATCATAATTGGCTAGTTAAACAAAAATCGCATATTTTGATGCAGCGGCATTTCCGAACTAATTTTTACGTATTTCTGCTTCTTTTTTTTCAGCTTCAACAACTTGTTTGAATGGTGGAATCATGTCTGTGGGAGGTTGCCTTCAATATAATGAACGCCATCATGGACCATGCAATTCAACTGTTGTACAGCCTGCATGGGAAGAAAAGCAAGAGACTGTTTAACATGCGGCTGTGCAGAGTGGGAACAGGTGATACGCATTTAATTTCTCAGTTTTGTGCCTCTTGCTTATATTATGCACTGCTGGCAGTGTTGGGATAATATAGGTATATGTATTGTATGCAGATGGTGCTGAGAGACGCAGAGATCGACATCAATCAAGCGCAAGACTTCATAAGAATGTGGCTGCCAGGCGCCGTCGACTGTGCTAATAGCAGAAGGCGGCATTACGCCGAAGCGGCTCAACCCATTCAGCATCTTCCAAGTACCCCTTTTGCGAGCCCAGCCTCAACCCCCCGTAGCGTCATAAACAAAGCTTTCGTAGGTGGCCCGCAGGATTGGAGATACGAGCGACAATCTGTATCAACCTATTTTAAGACCAATAAAGAAATTATGTATCATTATTTGGTGATTTTATAGTAGATCATGGCATGTTGCATCGAGCTACCGTGCAGCATTTGCACAATTTAAAATCGTAGGAAATAACGGCATTGCCCACATACATCACAATCTGCCAATATGGCCATGCCAGTGGATAATGCGGCACAATAAATTGACTAAAAGCGGCTGAGCCGGCTATTGACTAATACCGGCGCTGCCAGTAGGCAAGGTGGGACACTAGAATGGCAATGAACGGCAGAGCCGGCTATCTGCCTGTATTGGCGCTACCACACGATGACCGACATAGGCCCTTCAGTGACGTGGCCACACTGCGCCATTTCTGACGCGGGTAGCGCTGCCGGTTTCGGGCCTATATTTGTGCCGGTGTTTGCCGTGATATTGCCGTGCTGGGGCCAGCCTGGTTGTGCTGCCTGGGAGCTATTATGGACGTGCCCAGGTCTTCACCTAAGCCGTCTCCGCCAAATACGGGCAACAGGCCTTCGGCCTGGCCACCCACCCGACCTTATTTTGAACGTTGGATTCATGGACCGTATTATCGTTCACTTCTAGTTTTTTTGCATGAGTCAAGTCTGTTCGTGTATTTTCGTAATGCTTTGTATTATGCCTAAGGACAAGCTTTCGAAATAATAAAAAAAAAACAGTGTCGACAACGTCGTTTAGCCGTTCTATTACGTAGTCAGCGTTTTGACAGTGGTTGTGTGCGGTCACACAAAGAACGCGCACAACTTGATATACTTTGTATTATACTTTGTATTATGCCTAAGGGCAAGCTTTCGAAATAATTAAAAAAAAGAATACTGTTGTCGACGGCGGCGGCAGTTTTTCCCGCGTTCGCACCGAACGCGCGCGGCGTTTGGTGAGGTGTTTAAGAAGAACGTGCCAACCTTTGCCGTACACCCTACGGCGGTGTACCGTAGCGACCATAACGCCATGGTCCCTGTGGTCACTAAATAAATGAAAACCACCGGATAATGTATATTTCGCATTCTTTAATAGTTCAAATAACCAATTACAACACATCTTAGTAGTCATAATTGGCAATCCATAATTCCCACCCTAGTACAGCTTCGCTGGTTTTCCCTCTTCACCCCAGTGGAATCGCTGACAGTTTTGTTTTTATTTTCTTCTAAATTCTTGGACGTTTCAATATCACTATTCTTCAACTGTCGTCGTGCTGTATGTTTATCGGTCTTTTCAGCGAGCAATTTCCTGCTGCTTCGTTTTCTAAATCCAGTACATTCATTGTTTGGTGCTAGGACAAGCATGATGCCATGCCTTTTTAATGGGCTTCTTACCGTTCCCTTTCCATTCCAGTAACTTGCCAGTATCCAGCATCAGCAAGCTCACAGAGCAAATCTTCATGACACTAGCCGGGCTGCGCGTGCGGACGAGCGTCTCAGTGCGCGCTTTCTGCTGCTCATATAACATCGCAACCCCGACGTCGTAGCAGAAATCTTCCTTGCGGAAGCGCTTGCTGCACACTCGAGTTGTAGCCGATGGCTGCTTGCCAGTTCTAAGTTTCGCGATACAAGCTTCATGCAGCTTCTTGCCTGCGGGTACGTGCGAAGGCTGCCACCGGGCTCCGTTGCGTACGCGTACGGCACTGCGGCACCGAGCAGTAGCCTACCATGTTACACGCCTTCAAAGGCAGCCACTACCCACATATGGTGCTTTCAAGTGTTGTCAAGCAGACACCCGGAGCGCAGGCGGGGCTTTCGACTTTCGTTTTCAGCTGTGTCCACGTGATCCCTCATACCGCCTCACATGGGGGTCATTCCACGCCAAACGTCCCAAACATTGAGCTTGACCCTCTCCGAATTCCATTCTAAAAAATTGTGGGCGATCTTTTTAGTGCACTATTTGTCCTCGTAAAGTATTTTTTGCAAGAAAAAGTTTTTTCTGTCTCTTACAGTGATTTTAATGTTGCTGTAGTGGGTCAAACCTAGGTTGCCGAAAAAATACTCTAAAAATACAATACTACACAGAACGCCTTAAATATCTGCGATTTGCTAGAAAAGGAATGGCGCTTTCTTATTCTCTCGCACTGGCGGCCACTACTATGTCTCACAAAGTGCTTTGTGGGGAAGCATTACGGCTATTCTGCGTCAATTTTGATTATTTTTTAAAAATTATACAAAGCCTACAGGCACAATACAACTATATCACCTGATTGGATAGTTGTCAGTAAGTGCGAAAAAAAAGTATTGAAGTCGATGACCGAGTAGTTTCGAAGTGGAAGGGGCGCAAACATTGGAAAATGTGTGAAATTTCCCATGTTCAGGCACATGCAGATTGGTGATGCGGTTCAAGTAAAAATGCACGCTTGCACTAATTTGGAAGATTAAAGAAAGCAGATTTATTTGTGAAAGTTTTATCAGAGTGATTTTTCTTTTAAGCGAGAAACAAAATTTTATGTTGAGCATTCGCCGCGTCCCAGGGCGCCGGCCCGCAAGTCCGCTTCACTGCGCCGCCACGCCTCCTTGGGGCCACGGAAACATGCGGCGACCACGCAGGTGGCAAGATGAGCGACTGCTTTTGCTGAATTTGCGAGAACTTTACGAGGAATGGAAAAAGTTGTCGCAGTTTCAACCCGAAAGGCGAAGCATCAATTGCGATAGCAACTTAGTAGAGAGCTATACGGAGTAAGGATAGTAGTTTTATCCGCTGTACAAACTTGGACATGCAGCAGCACCGGCAACACACAGCACTGTTGTCGACGCCGTCGGCGTTTTGCCCGCGTTCGCACGAAATGCGTGCGGCGTTGGTGACTGTTGCCGGAGCCTCTGATATAAATAGGCACTTGGTGCCGCAGCTAAGCGTCGCCTCCCTTCCCTGCCCCCCCCCCCCCCCCCCCCCCCCCCCACGGCCTTTCGTGCGTCAGAAGAAGGCGCGTTTGCTCTACATATATGGTGATTGTAAAGGATGAAAGAGACGCTTACTTCTGCAGCCCTTAAGGGAGCACAGCGCAGAACGCGCGTTTCTTCTCCGCCGTGCGTTCACTCCCCGTGAAAGCGCGCGTCCCTCGCGCCCTTTCAATCGCACATACAGCGTTCGGCGCGCGGCGACGATTTCATCTCCATTGACGTCATACGGAACCTCACGGCGACGGCGACGCCGACGGCAGAAATCTGCTTTTGAGTGTCCATATAATTGCTATCGCAATAAAAAAGTTGCAATCTCAAATGCGGATTCTCTTCATTCGCAAGTTTGCGTCCACCTCACTGCGTTTTGGCCGGAGGAAGTGGCACCCACACAGTTTGCGTGTGCATGGCGCACCAGAACTTCAAACTGGTGCTCAATGCCGCAGGCTTCACGCAAACAACAGAAGAATTGTTGTCAACAATTGTATGCCAGACTGAAAATGAAGACTGCATGTGTGGCTGCTGTCTTGTGTGCCCAGGCAGCGACGCAACTCAAGAGCATGCTGGAGAACGCACCATCCCTAGATACAGATAAGCGTGACTACCTCCATGTTCAGCAATGGATCAGTGGTGTCCGCTGCAGGCTCGAAACAATTATCTTAAGCCCAGCAGAATTTTCTGAGAAGTTTTTAGACATGCTAGAAGAACTAAAAGAAAAATCTCTCTGATGAAACTTTCACAAATCTATTCTTTAATCTTCCAAATTAGTGCAAGCGTGCATTTTTACTTGAACCGCATCACAAATCTACATGTGCCTGAACATGGGGAATTTCACACATTTCCCAATGTTTGCGCCGCTTCCACTTCGAAACAACTCGGTCATCGACTTCAATACTTTTTTTTCGCACTTACTGACAACTATTCAGTCGGGTGATATAGTTGTATTGTGCCTGTAGACTTTTAATAATTTTTTTTAAATAATCAAAATGGACGCAGAATCGCCGTATTGCTTCCCCACAAAGCACTTTGTGAGACATAGTAGTGGCCGCCAATGGGACAGATTAAGAAAGCGCCATTCCTTTTCTAGCAAATCGCAGATATTTAACGCGTTCCGTGTAGTATTGTATTTTTGAGAGTATTTTTCGGCAACGTAGGTTTGACCCACTACAGCAACATTAAAATCACTGTAAGAGACAGAAAAATTTGTTTCTTCCAAAAATGCTTTACGAGGACAAATAGTGCACTAAAAAGATCGCCCAAAATGTTTTAGAATAGAATCGGAGAGGGTCGAGCTCAATGTTTGGGAGGTTTGGCGTGGAATGACCCATGGAGGAAGAAGTTCTTTCTTCTTTTCAGCTTTTCCAGTGGTGGAGCTCGCCCCCAATAATGGCCCGTTCCTTCCGGCGAACGTCGGCGGCAACCGAGCGAGCGAGCACAACAGCGAAAGATGAAAGACGCGAGCCGCGAACGACGGAGTGACTGTGAGCGCCGGAAACTGGTTTCATGCGGACCTAGCGGACCCGCCCGACCGCTCGGTGCGTACTCGTATCTGGTCTCAGCCGGACCGCTGGTTTCGCACTATCGTCTGCTCGCGCTTCTTTGATTTGCTTGGTTTGGTCTCGTTCGTGCTTGTTTCGATTGTCACGGTTTGTGCTTGCTTGTTAATGTGGTTGTATGCGCGACTTGCGTAGTACTTTCTGGAAGCCAAGCGGCTCTAGCGATTACCCTGGAACCTATGACGAGCCGATGCGCTTGGCCCGCAGATCAGATATATGACGATTGCCGACTCTGCTACGTGTCCCTCTCAAATTCTTTGACTCCATATCTCGCGAAATGAAAACACGTATAGAGCTGCGCTCAAATTTCGCATTAGGGAGCATCGTAATCGTTGGTGAATTTTTAAATCTGTCTGATACGTGACTCATATACACCTCTTTCTGCAATTATAGCACACTAACATTATTTTTAGGGCTGAATAATATGCAGCTTTATTTTAAATTACATTACGAATTAAATTCCCGTGCCTCCAGCGCGCACATCGAGCGAGATTTTAGTGTCGTTGCTGATGCTTTCACACGAAAACGACGGTAGGTAACAATTTTTAAATGCAATTGCTGGTGAAGGTAAACAAATTGTGAAGGGTAACAGCCAGGCCAGCTTGTTCTTTTTACTGTATTTGTGCAGTATCAATAAACCTTGGGAGGAAAGTAACGTATAAGTAAGGGATTACTTTTGGGGGCTTTTTTTTTTTTTTTCTGTAACGTGTACAAGTATAGCCTACGCCTCCTGAAAGTGGCTTTCCCGCAGAGCTTGTCGTCCAGTGGCAGAGCTTTGCAAGAATTACGTGGGGGCAATTTTATAGGGAAAATCTACAGTTACATATAGCGTTGTTATATATATTATAGCGTGTGCGTGCTGCTGTTGTATGCGTTTGAACAGCAGTTTGATCATACGCACACGCGTGCGAGCACCGCGTCTACCGGGGCGGTGGGAGCACGGAAGATCGCGGCACCAAAATACGAAGCCATGCTCCAATTCTATAGAGCTCTGGCTCCTTTTGTGTGCCGACGTATTCATATTTAGGTCTGATTTTTGATTAAGATTTTACCCACCCCGTGGGGTGAGTGGGCCGATCCCGGAGGCAGTGCAATACCGGGCCAACCCGTGGCGGAGGTGAAGCAAGCTTCAAGCACTCCGCCCCATTCCAAAAATAAGTTTAATATCTTGGGTCCAAATAGGACCCGTATCAGATATTAAGCTGATAAGAACAGAATTTTTTATTAATGCTTAGTTACAAAACATCATAAAATTGGGTTACAAAACCAAGGCCAAACGGGGTAAAATTGTATACAATAAAAGACAAACAGAAATGGCTAAAAAAAAGGGCTGGTTAGTGGTGTTAGTATTAAAAGGTTAAAACTGTAAAGGTGTAAATATATCACTTCTCTATAAACAATAAATACATTAGGCTGAGCCTATGTGGCCTTTGTATATCTGCGTCGAGAAGCGGATCGTGTCGCTCACACAAAGTCTTTTCATGGTCCGCAGGTACTCCTTGCTGCATATCCTGCGGAGGACACGATCGTTCCCCGGGTCCCAGGTGCCAAGGCAGCCAACCACTACGGCATCCACCGTCACTCGCTGGAACCGCCGGAGGAGATGTCGTTGTACTGGGACGTACTTTTCCTCCTTGGCCTTCCGGGCGTCCTGGAACGCCTGCAGCCGGTTCTCGAATGGGCAGCAGACGTCCAGGATGAGAGCTTCCTCCCCACGGGCCAGCACCAGGATCGGGCTTGAGAGAGGTGTTGCCAACGACCTGGTTTTCCGCTATCACGGTGAACCTCACCAGGGCAGCCTTCTTTACTCGGTCGACGATGGCGTTATGGCGCTCCGTCATCACCCGGCTCTGCCTCATGCAGTGGCAGAGGACATGTGGTAGTGTCTCCTCCGCATACCCGCAGCGCCTACATCGCTTGTCAGCTGCGGGTGCCCATACTCGTGTGGCATTCAGGGGGAGGAGATTGAGCCGGGCTCGGTGAATGAAGCGCCAATCTGTAAACCGAGTGTAGCGGCCGGACCTCATGAAGTGGGCGTTGGCCAGGTCCGCCGCTACGCACACCATCGCCTTGCCCTGGTTTGGCTTTCCGTGTAGGGTGCTGTCCCGGTCCTTGGAGAGGAGCGCCCGGATGGTCCTCGTCAGCTTGTGGCGGTTCCTTGCAGACACGGAGGCCTCTCCGCAGGTGATGCGGGCCCCCTGGTCCGTGATCTCCCAGGCGATGGAGAGGCGACGAGAGGCTTTTCTGGCCTCCGTCCACACAGACTGCAGCTGTGTGGCTGTTTGCCTGAACTCGCCCTCCGTCTCGCCCGAGAGGTAGACCTCCATGTCCTCAGTGTCAGCTGGCCGCCTCAGTCGCCTGGTCACCACCTGCTGCAGCTCGTCCCTCGCTCGCTGCCGGACTTCCGAGTCGGTCGACGTGAGAAGCTTGAAGGCTCCGTCCACCCGGCATATGTCGCTCAGCTCCGCCGCAAGGGGGATCCCTGCAGTACCAGCCTGTGTGCTTCCATGTAAGTATTCGTTTGAAGCTCTGGCTGGCACGTACAGGGTCTTCTTGATCAGCGGGCGGAGCTCCTCGTCCAGGCGCTGCCACTCTCCTTTGCTGGCGACGCCCACCCGCATGGCGAAGTTTAAGGCTGGATATAGGAACGTTTTGATAGCGTCCAGCCTTTGCCATGGGGCGAGCATGGACGAGAGCAGCTTTCTGCCCAGGTGGATGGCCTCGTCGACCGTGGTGTTGTCCGACAGCACCCTGAATCCCACAGGCCGGCCCAGGAACCTGTGCCCCTCAAAGTCTCCAAGAGCCGGAATCGGGTCGCCGCCAACGGTGAATGTGCTGGGCCGTGTGCCCACGGGGTGGCGGCCAGACAGGTGTAGAGACCGGCACTTGGAGGCGTTCAGCCGCAGCCCTAGCCGGTCCGAGAGCGTAGCCACCATGTCCATGCGGCGCTGCAAGGTGGTGGGATCCGCGGCCAGCAGCGTCAGATCATCGGCGTAGGCAAGGATGTTGTGTTGCCTATCGCCTCCCTGTACTGCACGGATGACCGGGTCCACCACCAAGTTGAAAAGCAGGCCGCTTAGAGGGCAGCCTTGTCTCAGCCCGGCTCCGATGGCGATGGGCTCCGTTGTGCCTGCAGCTGCCACGACGCTGGTGGTATTGGCGCGGTAGAGCTCCTCCACGATGGCAGCGAAGGCCTCCCCCGCGCCGGCGCCGCGGACAGCATCGACGAGGGCCTGATGGGCGACCGACCCGAAGGCGTTGGCAAAATCGAGGAACCCCACACATAGCTCCCCACCTCCCGTCCTGGCATCATCCAGACGTCCCTGCAGCACGAAGTTGTGTTCAAACACCCCATCGTGCGGCAGGAAGCCCTTCTGACACCTGGACAGTACCGCATGGTCGCCCAACCACCTCTGCAGCCGGGTGGTGAGACACCCGGCATACAGTTTGGCAATTGTTCGACCAAGGGCTATGGGGCGCCAGTTGGTGAGGTCCCCGGGGTCACCCTTCTTGTAGATCAGGATAGTCCTCGTCGACTTCCAGCTCAGGGGCGTGCGGCGGTATTTGAGGCAGATGTTGAACACCGCCGCCAGGAACCTGCCCTCTGGGTCCACCTGCCTCCAGTGGTGGTAGGTCAGGCGGTCCTCCCCTGGCGCTGTGCTTTCGCACTTCCGGAGCTTGGCTGCGACCTCATCTGGGGTGAAGGGGCACAGGTCCATCTCCTCTGTTGCAGCCGTCCTGGAGCGTAGCAGGCTCGTGTCGACCGCCGCCGGTGACCAGAGGCTTGTGTAGTGGGCCTGGAGTGCGTCTGGGTTGATGGGGCAGAGCTGCGATGGGCCCTCGGTGATCAGCCTCACCGCTCGGCGCCGGTTCCGCCTGTACAAGGTCTGAATCTGCTGAGGATTGTCGGGGTTAACCTCGCGCCTCCGGAGTTGGCGCGAGCCCCCTTCTGGCAGCCGCAGGTGTTTGGTAGCGGCTGCAATGGCACGGTCGATGATGTTTTCAAACCGTGCCCAATCCCCAGCAGACTCCGGCAACCGCCTTAACTCTCGCAGCTCCGCCGTCTCCTCCCTCAGCATCCAGGCACTGTCCTCTGGTCCCATGGTCCCGGCAGCCTCCTCCTGTGTCGCGTAGGCCTGGCTGTCTCCGCTTTCCTGGCTTCCCGCCGGCTCGGGAGAAGGCTCTCCACTGGCCGCCGGCCCCTCCATGCCCGCCAACTGGTTCTCGGGGCTGGTCTGGTCGGTCGGTGTGGCAGGTGTCTCAGGAAGGGGGCTGCTGGCCGTGTCAGCTAGCGTTGGCGCCTGCCATGGAGGATCCTCGTCAGCTTCCCCGCTGCTGTCCTGCCTCAGCGCCTCATCGACAGGCTCCTGGTCCGCCACCTCTCCCGATGGTCCTGGTGAGGCCCGGGTGCTGTCCTGCTCAGGTAGGGGGTTTCCGCTGTCATCCTGTGTCGGCGCACCATCGTTGCTGGTGGTAGGCGCACCTGCGGTGGGGTTGCTTCTGGCCGCCAGTGCCGCTTGCGTCCTGTGCCATTGCTCATGATTGCTCATGCCCATTCTTGTGGGAAAGGACATTGGGCATTGCCTACATTGATGTGGCTGGCTGACAGGAGCTGCGGAAACGCTGGTGGCGGCCAGGCATGCGTGGGTACTTGCTCTCAACCCCAGGGTCGCGCCGCAGATGCTGCAAAGGTTGATGGTGCGCCGAATTCTGCAGTTGTGCTGTTGTTCCAGGTGCCTTTGGAGTGACTGCCGCCGCGATGTCCATTGGGCTGCTCCATAGGCAGCTCGGCAGCCCCTCTCGCGGCACCGGAACGTGTGTGGTACCGGGAAGTAGACCGTTAGGGTGTCGCCATCACGTGTTGGCTGGCGTCCCTGCTCAGGAGTAGGGTCAGGATCGCCGTCCGTCCTCACTGTCGTCCATTTGATGGCACGCCCTCAGACCTCGGCTTTCCTTACAGGAGGTGAGGTCATGTCGGGCTGTTGGGCCACCGCCGAAGTGAGAGTGTAGAGGCAGGGCCCATTACGGACGACGGCGAAGGCGGGAGCCAGCCATCTGTACCACAGTGCAGAGAGGTAGCAGGGGCAGCAGGAACCTCGAGGGCAGCACCACCATGGGCGTCAGGACAGGGGCAGGCAGGGTAGCAAAGCTGCACTAAGGGGGGCAGGAAGCTCGGGGTAGCAGGCAGCGCCAGGCAGCAGCAGGAAACAGGCGGGCCAGGTCACGCAGGAGCAGGTCCAGGGCCGGGCGTTGCAGTAGACACCAGGAGGCAGCAGCGGCCGAAGAAGCCCCCCAGCGAAGTGGGCCGATCCTGGAGGCAGTGCAAGAAGGGTCCGGGCCGGTACAGAGGGAGGGTACCGAGAAAGAAAGACGCTGCTGTAACCGGGCAGGTGACCGGGTGCTTCTGCAGAAGACAAAGGTAGTGAAGGCCGGACAAGCCAGCTGCATGCACTACACTTTGATCTTAGCCAAAAGGCCGAGAAGCGATAACTGAATCACGGACCGCGGTCTCAACCCACCGTTTAAAACCACAAAAGAAGCCCAAGAGCCCGCATCAGCCTGTACCAGCGAAACACCGCTATTACTGCACAATATCTGAGGCGCTCGCTCTGAGAACTGCTGGGTTTATCTGCATGCAGTGCTTTTAGTTTAAAATGTTCCAATATTACCTAATTTATTAATAAATTGGTATAAGAAACGCGAGATTCCACAAAATGCACGTAGAGGTACTCTCGACCTCTCGGTGGCGTCAGACAGAATAACGGTCGATAGTGTCAAGTTTCATACAGAAAGGGCAAAGAGCACGCACTTTTTTTTCTCCCAAATTATAATTTGGTTGACAAAAAGCTAGAGGTGCCCAAGCCAACAAAACCGACTAAAACCATTATCGATCACAACAAGCGACGACGTCACAGTCAACATGGCTTCTCGCATGGCTTCTCCGTTCATGACCTTCCTCTGTGCGCGTCGGCCGTCAACGCGACAAGTTCGTATCGTTAACTTTATATCGGGGATATTTATCTCATCTAGCCGAGCCAGTTCCGAATGGGCGCACTCGTTATCACCAAAGTCTACGATTGAAGGCAAGAAAAAACTCCTTACAAGGCAAGCGAGCGCCCTGAATCCGTGCGACACTTCAGCAGTGTATTCCCATAATCGCCGATTGGAGTGATAGAGCGCTAATAAGGCTTTCCACTGCGGCAAACCTCAAGGCAATTTTTATTTTTTTTTCGCTCCCTTCAATCACATGAGCGCAAACGTTTGCGTTAAGCAGGTTAAGCTGCGATGAAACGAAGTTGTTTAGAGGCGAGCGTCGACGCCGTACAGCGTTTCACTTGCGTTTCTCTCTGTGTGTGTGTTTGTGTTTGTGCGTGCAGCTCATTCTATGTAGAGGGCCTACATGCAACGCTGTCTCATTCTATGGACCGCACCTAACTCGGAGAAACACATTCTTTTTCAACCATGTCGTTTGCAAGTGAAAATGGAAAGGTCGCTACGAGTCCATGCGTGGAATTCTAGGTGAGCGACGGAGCCGAGCAGTCACGCCCATTGCTCGGTAAGTCCCGTTTAAGAATAAGTGAGGAATTCTCGTAGTGCAGCAGCCGCAGAACCGGTACGACCGCAGTTTGCTGACACCGAAAGTGAAAATCAAATTGTAGTAAAGTAGAGAGTCGCATAACTTTCGATTTTAGACCAAATTTGGTTTAGAGCAGACACGACAGCGTAGCAGATGCGGCGTTGTGCAGGTGTTCCCTAGTGCGCCGTCTCTGCCCGCCTGTGCGGCCGTCTGTCGCTCGCTGCGCGCACTCGCTCGTGGCGCTGCGAGCGTAGCGGCGTTTAAGCGGCGTGGCATGTAGGCTCCCCATCGTATAGCGCCCGTCGCGGTCGCGCTGAAGCGACAGAATGCGGGCGGCTCGGGCTGGCTCGTCCGCTGTAAATTGCGCACTGTCGAACTTTCTGCGTGAGATAGAAAGCCCGGTTCTCCTTTGAAAAACCGTTAAAGCCCAGACCACACGTAGCTTGCGGACGCGCGCGAGCTCGCGTCTACGCGCCTTGCGCCTGCCGCGCCTAGCGACGAATGGCGGTTTGCATCCACAAATACGCGCGACGGCGCGCGCTCCATGGCGCGCTCACTGGCCTCAACGCCTGGCCTCACTCGTTGACACCTCGGTAGACGCCACAGGGTGATTCCACGAGAGATCAACACGGGTCCAAAAATTCATATTTTAGATTTCATTCAATATTTTATATTTTGTGGGCAGACACGACAGCGGTAGTACGAAAGTGAACTTGCATTCCTTGAGAAATGAATGCTTTAGGAGAAAAAAAAAATATCGAAATTCTTCAGGTGGCGGCACCATTTACATGCACCGGGCATTCTCGCAAATTCACAACAATGTCAAATACAAACTATTACGGCTACAAAAAATGCATTTTCTTGTGTAAAACGTATACGTAAAGAAGAGTCAGCAAGAGTTGTTTGAGGCTTCTGTGCAAAACGGAAGTGTTTTAGAAAAAATTCTTAATTTGCTACACTTTTCGAAAATTGCTATATTTACGAATTTTTATCTACTAAACTAATGAATGTAGCCTTTTAAAATTTGGTGGGCTATGAGACCTTAACCTGTTTAACGATTGTGCTGAATATTGTTGCTGTAGCACAAATTTCCATTTTTACAGTTTGCCTCAAATGTGAGGTATTCACAAAAATGAGCACCATTTAAAAATCAAAATAAAAAAACCCCATCGTTAATTTTTCTCAAAATTTCGTAAACAGCTGTCCACAGACACTGGAAAAAGAACATTAAAAACATCTTGCATTCTTTTGTTTTTAATGACAATATATGTGGTAGAAATGAGAGCTTCGCCGGGATGCAGCAAGGTGCTAAGAAATAGGGACATCGGGGTAAAAAGAACGTCCATTAGCCCCTGACTTGCCTAAACTTGGCCATGATTGTGACACAAGGGCAGTTTTGGGAAACTAGTATTATGATTGCAAGCACGCAGTCCTCGAATGCCTAACTTTCTGACGTAAATTGTGCTACTGGGTCATCATTCGCGCCCATATTTTGTTAGTGCTTTCAGATGATGCTCTTCTGAAAATCGTCTCTTTTGAACGAGTTGGTAGAGTGTAGTAGAATGGGGAGTGGGTCCGTGGGAGGCGGTGGCAAACAGGTGGTAAAGCGAAATACGTTGAAAGTTGCTGGCGGTGTGGCGGCCGCCGTAAGAGGAAGCTTTAGCTTGGGTGCTCCTATCTAAATACATGTAAAACGAGAATTCGTTTTTCTCTGCAACCACTGCACCACATTTGATGACGTTTGTTGCAGTTAAAAGAAAAGTGAAACTCTAGTGGCTGCTGGTTGCGATTTTTTTATTTAAGTCGTCAACTGTTTAATAAAATTGACAAAATAGCAGAGCTTCACAAAACGAAACTATCAAATTTACAACTCTAACTCTGCAATGAAACATGATATCACAACAAGACGGCAAGTTGGGCCAGTTGGTTGGGATTTATCTTATGTATCGTAACAGCGCAAACAATACAGTTCCTTTTGTCAAACAATTCCTATTGTCCCTGTATTGTTTGCGCTGTTACGATACTTAAGATGAATGATATCACAATCTTGTAAACTGCACCGAATAGAAAATCTAAAGTGTACAACATTGCTATATTCTACATGGCTTTAAAATAGACTACTATTTTGTGTGTAGAACTTGTGCAAGATCCTTGTAAACTATGTAACAAATTCACGTAAGAAATAAATTTTCATATTAAATTTGTCTGCTTTGAATGCTCTAATAGATGCCGTTCACAGGTATGCGATATCTTTTATATAGGTGCAGAGCTACGAATTTGTAAACTTCGTGCTTCTATTTTTTTTTCAAACTTACCAATTCTTGAAAATTACAGTTAAATAATGCAGGCCAGAAATCGACATTTCGCGTCCGACAGTCACTAGAATTTACCTTTCCTTTCTCTCTCTTGTGCACCAAATTTAAGTAAAATCGGCCCAGTGGTTATCTCAGGAAATCGTTTCTGCGTTTTACATGTATTTGAATGGGCGGCATCGGAGTTGGGCCCGAGCGAAAGCTTCCTCTTAAGTGCAAGCTTTATTAGATTCGCTTCATTAGATCTGCGTGATCTGGCCCTCTGGATCAGTTGGTCTTATTGAAAATGTGGAAAGAGCCGCCATTACTGCAGCGCTTCGTAAACTAAGCACGCTATCATCCTTTCGGATTTGCCAGCGGTGCTCCAACAATTATCCCGTGCGTTGTATGGCAGCAAGTTCGGCCGACAGTCATTGATGTTAGCTAAGGAGCTCAGCAATAGGCATTTCATTCTCAAGTTTCAGTGGATATCGCCACATGTTGGACTTGCAGGCAATGATGCAGCAGATTAAATTAAGAGTGCCAATGAATCACTCCTTATATAAAGACTTCTCAGCACTTTGAATATCACCTCACCATCCAGGAGTGGTTTTAGCACTTTATCACCTCACCATCCAGGAGTGGTTCAAGGAATCCGTCACGCAGAAGCTATACGCTGTTTCATAGAATAAGAACTAGTACCGCGACCCCCCCCCCCCCCCCCCCCTCTCCCTGTTAACGCGGAACAGTTCATCTGTGCCTGCCAATACTTCAATAAAAACAGAAACGCTCTGCTTGAGGCTTCGCACAGTAGACCATTATCCTTAAGAGTGTGCGGAACAGGTAATGTGTCCCAAAACACATAAGTTTCGGGGAAAGGATGTGTCACGCCTCTTTCCACCTGTTCAACCCCCTTTTTAAAGAGGCGTTAGAAGAGACCAACCGCTGGCACTATCTGCCAGCTAAATAAGCCCTAACCAACACCATCGCCCCCCCCCCCCCCCTCCCATCACCGTTTCCTAGGTTATATGTATAATGACGTTTCCGACGGAGCCATGGCGAGTACGAAATTTTTAGAGAATTTTACCTGCCGTAAATTTTGTTACTTGTGTACATGCACAGGGAGTTCACCGTTAAATCTGAAATTATCTGCGCTGCAAGCTACACACACTTGTTAAATAAAACGAGCCATGTAAAGGTTGCTCTGTTGACGTATCTTTACTCACATTAAAGAGAATGAGTATTGTACTAAACGGTATTTTATGCATACGTATTGACCATAAGGGTAAAATTACCCTTGTTGCGCAATCCTGGCCAAGTTTAGGCAAGTCAGGGGCTAATGGACGTTCTTATTACCCCGATGTCCCTATTTCTTAGCACCTTGCTGTATCCCGGCGAAGCTCTCATTTCTACCACATATATTGTCATTAAAAACAAAATAATGCAAGATGTTTTTTAATGTTCTTTTTCCAGTGTCTGTGGACAGCTGTTTACGAAATTTTGAGAAAAATTAACGATGGGGTTTTTTTATTTTGATTTTTAAATAGTGCTCATTTTTGTCAATACCTCACATTTGAGGCAAACTGTAAAAATGGAAATTTGCGCTACAGCAACAATATTCAGCACAATCGTTAAACAGGTTAAGGTCTCATAGCCCACCAAATTTTAAAAGGCTACATTCATTAGTTTAGTAGATAAAAATTCGTAAATATAGCAATTTTCGAAAAGTGTAGCAAATTAAGAATTTTTTCTAAAACACTTCCGTTTTGTACAGAAGCCTCAAACAACTCTTGCTGACTCTTCTTTACGTATACGTTTTACACAAGCAAATGCATTTTTTGTAGCCGTAATAGCTTGTATTTGACATTGTTGTGAATTTGCGAGAATGCCCGGTGCATGTAAATGGTGCCGCCACCTGAAGAATTTCGATATTTTTTTCTGCTAAAGTATTCATTTCTGAAAGAATGCAAGTTCACTTTCGTACTACCGAGTGATATGCCCACAACATATAAAATATTGAATGAGATCTAAAATATGAATTTTTGGATCCGTGTTGATCTCTCGTGGAATCACCCCACTTCGTACTTCGTTGTTTACAGTGTTTCAAAATGTTTCGATATCTACAAACGTAATTGTTATATTTTTAGAGCTGTACGTTACATCAGCACAAAAAGTGAAGAAGAAGCACTTTCTTGCATGGTATAAATCTGCTTAACTGAGAGTTCAATGTACCGCGCCGTCGCTGCTTAGCCAGGCGCGCCGACGCGAGGGCTAGAGCACTGCACGGGCCGATTTTTTCAGCCCGGGCCCGGCTCGGTCCCGTTTTTACGTTGGGCTGCCCGCCCGAGCCCGACCAAAAGTTTTATGGCGAGACCCGGGCCCGGGCCGGGCCCGGAAATAATCTACGTTACCCGCCCGGTCCGGCCCGCCGCACCTTTACCTTAGGTCCGAGCCCGGCCCGAGCCCGGATCGAAACCGGCCCGAACCCGGCCCGAGACCGAAAGAAAAAAGTTGTCGCAGTTTCACCTGAAAGGCGAAGCATCAATTGCGATAGCAAACTTGTAGAGAGCTATACGGAGTAATGATATTAGCTTTATCAGCTGTATAAACTTGGACATGCAGCAGCATCGGCAACACGCAGAACTGTTGTCGACGCCATCGGCGTTTTGCCCGCGTTCGCTCAAAATGCGTGCGGCGTTGGTGACTGTTGCCGGAGCCTCTGATACAAATAGGCATGCGTGCCGCAGCTAAACGTCGCCTCCCTTCCCTCCCCCTCCCCCACGGCCTCTCGCGCGTCGGAAGAAGGCGCGTTTGCTCTACATACATGGTGATTGTAAAGGAGAACAGAGACGCCTACTTCTGCAGCCCTTAAGCGAGCACGGCGCAGAACGCGCGTTTGTTCTCCGCCGTGCGTTCACTCCCCGTGAAAGACGCGCCCCTCGCGCCCTTTCACTCGCACATACAGCGTTCGGCGCGCGGCGACGATTTCTTCTCCAAATGACGTCATACGGAACCTCACGCCGACGCCGACGGCAGAAATCTGCTTTTGAGTGTCCATATAATTGCTATCGCAATAAAACAAGTTTTTCAGAGTCGAGACGCGCGAGGATAAATCGATGCTCGTTACACGCACACCACCAGAAAGTCCGAGCCCGGCCCGGGCCCGCGTCAAAAAACCCGAGCCCCGCCCTGGCCCGGATCGCAAAGCACATGCCGTGCCCGAGCCCGGCCCGAGCCCGTGAAAAAGTTGTCGCAGTTTCACCTGAAAGGCGAAGCATCAATTGCGATAGCAAATTTGTAGAGAGCTATACGGAGTAATGATAGTAGCTTTATCAGCTGTATAAACTTGGACATGCAGCAGCACCGGCAGCACGCAGAACTGTTGTCGACGCCGTCGGCGTTTTGCCCGCGTTCGCACAAAATGCGTGCGGCGTTGGTGAGTGTTGCCGGAGCCTCTGATATAAATAGGCACTTGGTGCCGCAGCTAAACGTCGCCTCCCTTCCCTCCCGCTCCCCCCCACGGCCTTTCGTGCGTCAGAAGAAGGCGCGTTTGCTCTACATATATGGTGATTGTAAAGGAGGAAAGAGACGCCTACTTCTGCAGCCCTTAAGGGAGTATAGCACAGAACGCGCGTTTGTTCTCCGCCGTGCGTTCACTCCCCGTGAAAGCGCGCGTCCCTCGCGCCCTTTCACTCGCACATACAGCGTTCGGCGGCGCGCGGCGACGATTTCATCTCCATTGACGTCATACGGAACATCACGGCGACGACGACGGCGACGCCGACGGCAGAAATCTGCTTTGGAGTGTCCATATAATTGCTATCGCAATAAAAACTGCCGTACCCGGCCCGGCCCGGGCTTTTGGGTAAGCCCGAGCCCGTGCAGTGCTCTACGCGAGGCAGCCCAGGCGCGCGGTAACTGACAGGAGCTGGTCATCGAGATCGCGCCGCGTTCCGACCTGTACGAGCCGTGCCGCACATGCGTCGGAGCGCGGACGCGAGCTTGCGCGCGTTTGATAGCGTACGTGTGGTGTGGACTTTAGAAAAACCGTTACAGCCGAGTACTCAGTGTTCGTGCTCACGGGTGCCGATGAAACAGCGAACAAGTGATACACATTTACGTTCACTTCAACTCTTCCGCAAAAGAGAACGACCATGGTACATCCTGTTTAAATCCTTTGTCGTGTGTATTTGTTGATTAACGCTCAAAATATAAAACGTTCGCATATGCCACATTTTTTCGCCTTTTAGTTCTGACAGATAAAAAAAAAAGATCTCGCTGGTGACAGCGCTGGTACGCCTCTGCAGGTGTATTTATGGAAGAGGCAGACGTTACTTACGCGAGAAAGTACTATGTCCACGTAGCTGATTAAGAAGATTCACTAATTAACTATCTTATTTTATTGCGATAGCAATTATATGGACACTTCAAAGCAGATTTCTGCCGTCGGCGTCGCCGTCGCCGTGAGGTTCCCTATGACGTCAATGGAGATGAAATCGTCGCCGCGCGCCGCCGAACGCTGTATGTGCGAGTGAAAGGGCGCGAGGGACGCGCGCTTTCACGGGGAGTGAACGCACGGCGGAGAACAAACGCGCGTTCTGTGCCGTGCTCCCTTAAGGGCTGCAGAAGTAGGCGTCTCTTTCCTCCTTTACAATCACCATATATGTAGAGCAAACGCGCCTTCTTCTGACGCACGAAAGGCCGTGGGGGGGGGGGGGGGGACAGGGAAGGGAGGCGACGTTTAGCTGCGGCACCAAGTGCCTATTTATATCAGAGGCTCCGGCAACAGTCACCAACGCCGCACGCATTTTGTGCGAACGCGGGCAAAACGCCGACGGCGTCGACAACAGTGCTGTGTGTTGCCGGTGCTGCTGCATGTCCAAGTTTGTACAGCGGATAAAACTACTATCCTTACTCCGTATAGCTCTCTACTAAGTTGCTATCGCAATTGATGCTTCGCCTTTCGGGTGAAACTGCGACAATTTTTTAGCTTCAGGGCATATATACTAGAATTCGTATCATACATACGCATAAAATTCGTATCAGCAGCCAAGGTACTCAGAATATGGTTTGAACCCGGGGCCGTTTCTCCGAAAAGTTGGGAAGAGCCCTTGGAAAAAGCTACACAAATACTTGAAGAACCAAGTTACCCCCAACTAAGTCTACTAAATAAGGCAGATGTAGTCAGAACCAAGCTTTGCGCCCCGGCCTTTTACGTGCCAAGAGTCACAAGAATGCCCCGTCTAGTTGCCAATAAGTTAACTCCCTCATAGGTTCATACCTGTGGGACAAACATGTCGGCACCCGTAGCCCTATCAATTACAAGACTATCCACGACACGAGGCGGTCTAGGAGTAAGTACCAAACGTGACACAAAGAGCACATTTATTAGCAGCCGACAACAGTAGCCACACTTGGTGACCACAAATGACTATGTGGGAAGGCCCTTTAGTAAGATATTGGCTCAGTACACTGGACCGAAACGTAACAGCAGAAAAGTGGCAAGGTCCACGAGTTGAAGCACCGCTACAATTTTATAAAGATGCAATTAGCACAAATAGAGCCGTTGAGGCGCTATATCTATAGACACTTCAATCACAGAAAGCCGCCAGAAGTGAGTGCAAAAATTGCGCTTAAAGAACTCGGCCCTGACAAAACAAGAAAGCGCGCCAGAACAATGCAGTTAATGGAGTGGAAATTGAGGTGGGGTGTTTTCCCAACAAAGATACACCTAGCACGTCTTGGCGTTACACCAACGGAGCGATGCACCAACTGCCAAACTCCTGAAACACAAAAAACATGCGTTCAACGAGTGCACCCCGGCCAAAGCGGTTTGGAGATGGGCCACTGCCAACTTACAAGTCGAAACTATAAAAACCAGAAAAGAGGAAATCATTTTTCGATAAGTTACGAACGACTATGATTATGTTTAATCTTTGGAAGAGGAGAGGGTTGGCGGAAGGCAAAAGAAAACCACAGAAAGCTGTTTATCCGGTATTAAAAAGCGCGTGAATCTGAATGAGTGAAATGCTGAACAAGGAACTTCCAATAAATGGATTAGACCGCTTCTTGAGGAAGTGGCATACACGATCTGGATAGTAATAAAAGATACGCTGGAATTTCCTATCATTCATTATTAACTCGCCAGATCTCTCCGTTCTTCCGCCAACCTCCCCCTCGTAGGGAAATTGATTGAATCCATGTGAACCCACAATAAGTGCTTTATCATTGCCCACGGGGAAGACAAATTGTGGAAAACAGTTTGTACATAAAGTGTTTGTATAAGAAATAAAACAAAACTGATGTAGAAAAGCGGGGATGGTGTAATTCCTTCGCCCCTAGCAAAAGTGTAATCTAGTGACAGGTATGTAAATTGGAAACATATGTAAAAACACAGAAAATAGTCTCTGGTATTGTACATTCTTTAAAATGTGAACATTGTAAATAGATTTCATGCAAACGCCAAAAGTGAAATTTGTACAACACCGTAAGTGCAATCCAATGTGTACATGGTTAATTTGTGTATAAGTGAAAACAGGTCAATAAACTCCTTATGTAGTGTCTGTTCTTATCAGCTTAATATCTGATACGGGTCCTATTTGGACCGAAGATATTAAACTTATTTTCGGAATGGGGCGGAGTGCTCGAAGCTTGCTTCACCTTCGCCACAGGTTGGCCCAGTATTGAACTTGCCTCTGGGATCGGCCCACTCACCCTCTACGGGGGTGAGAAAACCATAATCAAAAACATATTTTTGGCCCCTCACATAATTGAATTGCGGCATCTGAATGCGTCCGCGTCGATGTATACTGTAATTCCCGCTAAATTTAAGTGTTCAAAGATGCGTCGCCTGTTACAGCTTGTTTCGTGAATAAAGTATAACTGGCTACGTGTAGTTGGTTACTAAAAGAAGTGATTGAATTACAGCGAGCGTTACCGAGTAAACAAAGTTATCAGTTACAACACTACGAAAATATAATTGATTAGAAGTAATCAATTACGTGTAATTCGTTACGTTCAAGTCTGGCGCAGGCAGATTGATAGAAGGGGAATGGGCACGAAGTTTGAGGGTATTTGCTGGGACGTTTGGCGTCCGCACGGCTTCACTGCACAAACGCAGCTTGTGAAACGAAAGCCTCTAGCTCATTCATTCGTTCCTTCTATAGGCACATTTTAGGCCATCATGAAGTACGGAAAACGGAAGAGCACGGCCACTATAACAGCGAAGCTGTTAAGGGCTCAGTCTACGATGGTCGTGTCCGCGTGTAGAAAAAAAAATGGTAGTGGCTTAACTCAGCTATGCCTGGGTGTGCGTAGCGAGAGGTGCCGTTAATCTTATTGCTTAGCTTGGTTCTCCCTACGGTTACGTCTTTATCGTTTAGCTTCGTACGTCTGAGTGTTTAGGTTTGGTTGTTACCTCTCGTTAAGTTATGATCACATTAAAGACGACATTTTTAGTGTATAACACATTTATTTTGAAAGTCTTCATCTTGTTGTTTCTCAATTGCCACAAAGACGGCCCGATGGTCGGTGAGGCGGGAGGATAAGGGGTTGTCGTCCAGTGACTTGAACACGTTTCGGGTGCCATCCACATCTGAATCCACTCGCCTGGCCGCTTCCTACTTACGACGCTTTTCGAGGCGTGCGGCTCGTTCTTCCTCCGTCTCCTCGGCTCGCTGCCTCCTCCTGGTTTCGTTCCGACGACGAAGCCTGGCTTCTTTCAATCTCTCCGACTCACTTTTAATATCTGCCGACGAATCCCACCGAGCCGCCCCTTCTAATTATAAGATGCAACGCCGCCTCCTCCTCTGTTTTTTTTTTTATTTCGAAAGTTCGCCCAACGGCATAAACCATTAAATATAAAAATGTAGGCCGGTTTCGGCGATGAACAGCAATAGTGCTCGGTGGTTGCTTCCATATAGCCATGATTCATAGTCCGGTGGTCGCGTAGGATGAAGGCCCACTGTTTGCAGGTAGCGCCGTCGTACCTGGTTTAGGCCAGGGCATGTCCACAACAGGGGTTTGATTGTTGCCGCGGATGCTCGAGCTGGGCAATATGGGCAGGTATCCGCAAATGATCCACGGAGGTGTTGTGGCCAGGAATAGGTGACCGATGGGGTAAGTGCCACGCCCACACGGAGTCTCCCCAACACCACCTCCTCCTGGCGTGTAAGGCCGCCTGGGAGGTTTGAACCACACGGTGGAATGAAATCTCGTTAAGTGCGGCGGAGAATCTCCTTGCGGTGGAGGAAATCGCCCTGGGGGTCACTTGGGAAAGGTGCTTCCACAGCTAGTGGCAGCTCACTGTGGTTGGCGGTGTCAGCTTGCATGTGAGCAGAAATAGTGTACCGTGGGATCCACTGTATCCGAATCTGACCGGGCATCTGTGCAGTCACTCGGTGTATTTCGTCTGCGACAGGGTGGGCATTGTAAACCTTCCGGATCTCCTTTATGGCCGAGGTGGAGTCAGTGCGTATTATTATAACCGGTGCTGGCGACGTGGAAGCAGCTGTTCATCATCACCATCAACATTTAATAACCCTTAAAGGCCCCTTTCGGAGTATTACATAACATTACATTACATAGTCCTTGTCAACTCGCCGCAAAATTGCACAACTGTGTCTTTTTCACAAACTCTACTACTATTTTCCCCAGTTACGTAATACACTTCTTCTTCCTCCTCACCGCACTTCTCGTGCACTTTTCAACAGCTTGAGTATACAACGTCTTCATGGAACTACCACCGCATTTCATAAATCTTTCCTGCCCATCACAATAGAACACTGGAACGAACTGCCACAATCAATAGTTATTGAGCGTGATAGCTCAAAATTCAAGCAGGTACTGACAGCTCATTATCAAACCTAACCACCTTACTTACACCTGTGCCACGTCTTACTACTATTGCTTTATTTTTATTTATTTATATATATGTATATATATATGTGTATATATATATTTGTATATATCTGTATCTGTATGACTCGGGCGACTGCTCGGAAATAAAGGCATCGCATCGGTCAACGTCTCACAAGTGGTGGAGCGTGCTTCGATTCCCACGTCCTCTTACTTTCCCGATTCCCCTGGAGCTCCGGTCCGGTCGTCGTTTGCTCTCGTCTACCAGGGTGATGGCAGAAACCAACCCATCCACCAGTGCTGCTACCACCGCTGCTCAGCCAGCTGGGCCTACCTGGACGGTGAACACCACACACCGCGATCCTCCCGTCTTTGCCGGCCTCCGCGGCGACGACGTGGATGATTGGCTCGATCACTACAACAGAGCCAGCGACGCCAACCATTGGGACGACACGCACAAATTGCGGTATGTGTCCTCTTACCTAACCGAAGTTGCGAAGACGTGGTTTTTTAACCACGAAAGTGACTTTTCGGACTGGCCATCGTTCACCCAGCAATTTCGCCAGATATTCGGCATGTCGTCTGCACCAAGGAGGTTATAAAAAAAAACTTCTGGAGGGGAGATGCCGCGCCGCGGCTGACGCTGGCGACCGCCATATTGCTCCGGGCAGAAAACAGCTGCGCCGCTTGGGCCCTTGCGGTAGTTCGGCAGTTGCGGCCTTTATCCACTCAGTGCTTAGTTACGGTCTGCTGAGCGGTAGTCGTGCGCTTTTAAGGGAACGCCTGCGTCGCCTTCGGCTGCACGAATCGTGCGAAGCAAAAGTCAGGAGTAACGTTTCACGTCTAAGTAGCGCGAAAAAGCCTTCAATCGCTCGACCATTGCTGTGCACTATCTCCGTCGAGGAGCGCTGTTGTACCTGAAATCTACCATTTAACTGGCGAATACAGGCTGAAACAAGCTTTTTTTCTGCGTATGTTTGTGCGACAGGTTCCCGAAAGAGAAAACGCTACGTGACGCATGGCAGCCCACTGCTCGCAGAGATGGCTGGGCGCCTAAAGATTCGGATATTCTTTGTTCGGTGCACTTTGAAGAGGATTTTTTGACAGGTCTGGTCAAACGACAAGGCTGCGACAGGGCAGCATTGCAACCATTTTTCCAGCGTTCCCCGCACATCTGCATAAAAAAGCGAGTTCGTAAAAATGCTTGCTGTTCGTATATATGTTCGGTGCGCTTGCATAGGGGATTCCGCTTGTCGAGAGAAATTATTTACTACTTATTTATATAATATGATACAGCTCTCAGACCTGGCGGACGTCGTAGCTGCGTCTCACAAGGTGACTGTTTATAATTATGTGCATAAATATCGGCATGCACGCAACAGTTTCGCATCAAAACAAGAAGATAACTGACGTAACTGGTAAATAAAGAGTATTGCCAGTCACATATTGTGTGTGTAACAACACGATATGTGCCTGGAGCAACAACAGTTCTTGTGCAGCCATACTTATCCTATCTCGGCGTAATTTAACTTAGGCTGGATCGAGAATAATACTGTTTTCTCAGATCAGGTTCTGTTGCATGCCTTCGTGTAAAGTTCTGTACAAATCAGAGTTCATACAAATTCGTCTATTGCGGACTCACGATCTTTACAATATCTAAGAGCCATTATTCGTAGCTACTGAACCGTGTGCCTTGAGAAGTGACATCATCAGAATGCCTTTAATTTTGGGCATTGGTGCAATTTTTTGGTTTTGCGCAGCCAAAAATATGTTTGTTTTGATGTGTTTGTATTTTATGTATATGCCTGTTGGGTATTATTTTCCTATAGTATATACTGTGATGCACCATGTAGTTATGCAATATTTTATTAAATTTTTCCACCATGTTGTTTTATGCTTATTTTTATTAAAAAGCCAGGAAATAATAAAAATTTATTTACCACTTTACTGATTTCACCTTGTGCTTCGTGTCACTTCGGTAATTTGGCAAGCTGATGCGCATAAAAGGCGTTACAGCTTCAGCCCACGTATTCTTGCATTAACAACTGTCTTGTGGATTTGGCCTTAACCTAACAAGACAAAGATTACTGGGGATTCCTAATGATACAACTAGGCGACATGAAAGCCCTAGCGTCGCTAACTCAATGATACTACGGCCGCTTTCCACCTCTTTTACGGAGTGGAGTCTTCGTCACTTTATTTCGTCACAATTTTTCAGCAAAAAGTTACTATAAGTTCGCCTAATTCACCTCTCTGTGCACGTATTATCGCCTCAGTTCAATTGTGTAATCACTTTAGACTGTTAAATGTGCCTTCCTCATCATTATCAACAAGCCCAGCACCGCGTGTTCTTTCCATCATTACCTTTCGTTAAACTCCTATCACCCAGCTAACCCCTCTATTCCACCATTATTTACTCCTAATTCAACATTATTACAGCCTTAATACACTTCATTCACCTCTCTATATTCATTGTTACTTCAGTTCACATGCTTAAATAATATTGTATACTTAATAGTGGTTCTGCGCGCGCTATCGCCTCTTATCCTAAGAGGATCCTTTCGTGTCAACAACACGGTTTTGAAACGGTCTTGAGATGGACACCCTACCATGAGTTATGCATAAAAGCCTGTCGCATTAAAAAAAAAGACATCTGTGCTAAATAAATCATAGTAATTCTCCCGCTTTCATCATAAAACGCCACCACGAAAGCGCACTGGTTACGCTATATATATACCAGCGCGCAAGCAGCGCTCGCTCTTTCCCGGAGCAAGATGGCCACCAACCGGTTTCCCAGGCTTCAGCCGGTCGCATGGGCGCGCATAGGGGATCTCCACTCCAGAAGTTTTTTTATAACCTCCTTGGTCTGGACGCTCCGAAATCGCGAAACAGAGGCTGGCAACGCGCGTACAAGAACAGGACGAGTCCTATACATCCTACATTGAGTACGTCCTCGCTCTCTGCCACCGCGCACAGAGTGACATGGCGGAAGCTGACCGCGTTCGCCACATACTGAAGGGCATCAACACAGTCGCCTTTAATGCTCTCGTCATGCATGAGCCCAAACTGCTATGGATGATATATCACAGCATGCCAAGCGGTCTAGACACGCTCCAGTCTATTCGCCTGCCACGCGCCTCTTCGACCGTCGTCTCAACGGTGATGCTGAGTTGCGAGCCCTGATACGCACTCTCATCAGGGAGGAACTTCACGGACACCTTTCTGGAGTCTGGACCTGCGACGCTTGCGACCGTTCGCCCCGCTCCTACTGGACTGCGTGACATCATCAAGGACGAACTGGCGTCGATGACAAACACCCCAAGGAAAAGTCTACTGGACCGTTTCGTCCGCCAAGTTATGCCGAATTGCCTCCCGGCCTCCCTCGACCGTTCAGTCTCCCCCTGCCGAAGCTTACCGCGACCCCTAGCTTCGCTGGCAGCGAATACTCCTGCACAGCCGTATACTCTCCGTGGCGGTCGTCGCGCCCGGTTTGTTTCTACTGCGGTATTCGCGGCCACATTTCTCGATACTGCCGTCGGGTCGTCAGCAGGATTTTAAAGGCGGGGCTATGCTACCTTTGAGCGAGACAGCGCACATAGGTTTGATTACTACGTTCCCGGGCGTCACCCAGGTGAAAGGCGAGGCTACAACACCTTTGAGCGCGACAGGACACCAAGGTTAGATGCGTACGTTCCCGGACCATACACAACCTCTTCTGGTCGCTCTTCTTCACCTTCCAGGACATGGCTCGAGCGTCCCGCTCGCCCCGGCGTCGCTCTCCTTCACCTTACCGCCGTTCCTCATCGCCTTGCGTGCTGCTTCCTATGTGTGTGGACACCAGCTCGAAAACTAGAGGCTGCAGTTTTTGGATGAGAAACTGCATCGTGTCGGGACTCGCCCCAATTCCTCCTTGCTCGCCCCGCAATTCGCTCTCGGTTTGTGTGGAAGGTGTTTCCGTCGACGCCTTGTAGATACTGGAGCCGCTATTCTGTTATACATCGTGAACTGTGCTTTCGTCTCGAAAAGTGCAAACCGCCGTATGTTGGTCCGGTCCTATGTGGTGCCAATGACGTTCCCATCTGTCCTACCGGACAGTGCACAGCTCGCGTTCGGATAGACGTATTCGTCATCATGTGCAACTTGCGGTGCTTTCGACGTGCGCTCATCAGATTATATTAGGAGGGACTTCCTGTCCGCTGCTTCTGCAATATTTCGTGCGGCGACCACAGGATTCACATCAGCGACACCGAGACTTATCCAGTTTTCGATTCCCCCTGTCCCAACCTTATTGCAGCAGCGGATTTCTTATCCCACCAGACGAAGAACGTATTCTACCGTTGGTCAACAGACATTGTCGACGGAGACGCAGTTCTTGTACCTTTCGCGTTGCATTCTCGAGGACTCGCGATCGCTTCTTGCTTGTCCGGTTCTCGAGTGGCTATGCCAGCCTCACAGCCTTTAATACGACTCCCTGAAACACTAATACTGCCG